>NW_026875708.1:0-18496 GCF_032173495.1 Musca vetustissima | reverse complement strand
AAACTATCATAGGAATATTAAAACGAAACTTAGACTTATATGGAAATAGTTCAAGAAAAATATTTCCTTCATAGGAGTAATAAAACGAAATTTAGACTTATATCGAAATAGTTTAGGAAAAATATTTCTCAGGAACCCGGAATGATCAATTACAGATTTTTCATTTGGATCGGGGCCATTTACAGTGGGACTATGTCAAAACATGGATCTATATGCAAATTATCCTGAATGCCAAACTACAGGCAACTTTGTGTTCCTTGATAGCCTCACGAAATTTTTATACGGGGATGATGTCAAACAGGTAATACGCCAGAGATCAAACCGAAGGGTCTCGTGATCACAATTTTAGACGAGGAAGAAAATATTCGAACATTTGTAACTAAAAAGAAGCTTACAATCTCCCCTGACATTTTAAAAACCTACCACGGCAACCACATCAGGAAAAGCAAATAATACAAACGCACCACCTAGAGGAACATGGTAACACTAAATAAGCAAGGATCGCAACCAAAGTACAAAATTGAAAGGGGAGGAACATTTTCAAAATATTGTAAAAACGAGGCCTACAACCTCATCAACCTCGGCAATCACATCAGAAAATATGAATGACAGGATATAGCGCAGCCTAGAGGAACATGGCAACACTAAATACTCAGGGACCCCAACCAATGTACACAATTCAAGGATGTATTGCATCTAAGCTCTTCACTTCGGAAGAGCTTCGCCAGACTAATAATTTATTTAGCTAGAATAGGATATAGCGCCACCTAGAGGAACATGGTAACACTAAATAAGCAAGGACCCCAACCGATATACAAAATTCAAGGAAACCTTGTTCTTAGGCAACAGTAGATGGCAGCCCCATCACTTGGGAGAGGCTACAGCAGACTAATAATTTGCTAAGCTAGAATAATACAAATATAATTAAACCAATGTACACAATTTAAGGCTGTATTGTTTCCAAGCAACGATAGATGGCAGTCCCATCACATCGCTGATGCTACATATAAACTAATACAAGGACTAATAAATATGGCGGTACATTGTGGAAGTCCATCCAAAATGCAAATTACAGCTACTTCGGTCGGAAAATGCGTCTCAACACCTTCACATTACCGAAAAAGAGTCCGAACATCTATGTTGAAACGTGTTTGACTTTTTTGAAAGTGTATAAAAGTTTCGTCCTTGCCGAACATTTTGACATTTTTATTTGTTTTTCATTTATTCGTATGTATGGGGGAGTTGAAAAGCGTTAGTGTGTGTGTAATTCTGTTCATTTCCATACATTATAACTACACAGAATAATATACATATTGTATGTAAATAATAAATGGAGGGACATACCCGTCGTTATAACTACTCGTACACATATGTATATGAGTCATTCCACAAGGGTTCTACTCTACAGAATGATACATATTTCTATTAATAGAATTGATGTATAAGTTAAATTGTATCCTGTTCAAGGCTACCAAGGTATGTTAACCTCTAAATATTATCAATAATATCAAATATCATCTGAAAAAAAATCGGCCCAACAAAAAAGTCCTTTGCCCATATGACCTGCAAACCATCAATTATGATGACAACTACAGGCGTTCTATAAACAACAAATAACTAAATTGCCTACAATTTGTTAGCTTTTACTTCTTCTTCTTTCCCTTCACCTTAATAGGATAATAATTTATTTATCATTTTTCCACATATCAATTTGTATGGCCATCGATGAAGCCCCCTACCTCTCCCGAACAAATTTTTGTACGGTTTTCAAATATTGATTTTCATGTGACACTTCGTTTTGCAGCCTTTTATTCTTGTTGTTGTCCAAGCAAGTTTAGTATTGGGCCAAAGAACCTAACGGTCAGTCGGTTGGATTTCAAACGACCATAGAAAAAATTAAAAAAATATATACATTTAAGTGCATATGGGTACCTTGACCCAGTCAAGAACATGCATTCTAAAAAAAATATAGATTTTTTTTTCAAATATTTAAAATACCGTTCAAAACCCTTTTGTGCATTAAGTACCTATGAAATTTGATGCAAACAAATTGCCATGACAAACATGTTGTAGTTTGGTATTAAATGAACCGTAAAATTTGTGTCAAACCGAAAATAAATAAAAAATAAACAACGAACAACAAAATATGAATAATGAGTTAATAATGTGAACGTTAAAAAATTCGTAAAGGTTAAGACATTTGGTAGGGTTTTTGTTGTTGAAAAGCAAACAAGTGACCTTGAAAATTGCTATTATATTAAAAAAAGTGTTCTTGTTACATATATACATACATATGTGTTCAATATGTCCGTAATATGAAACTTCTCAGTTCAAAATATTTGAAATGAAGGAAGCATCGATGTCCTCTGTGCGCATGAGTAATATTAATTTTTCAAAATTCCATATTAATCATACTATAATGATTTACCATTCACCGTGAATATTAATTGTACATTCGTTGGGTATTGAAGGAAGAGGAAGAAAATTTTCGAACATTTGTTACAAAAAAGAGGCTTGCAACCTTTTCCAGATATAATGCATTCAAAGTCCCCTGACATTCTAAAACTCATCCCCACAACAACCACATCAGAAAGAGCAGATTACACAAAATACAAATGACGGGATATAGCGCCACCCAGGGGAACATGGTAACACTAAATAAGCATGGACCCAACCATTGTACAAAATTCAAGGATGTATTGTTTCTAGGCAACTGGGTAAAGAAAACGAGGCAGACAACGTCCCTCCAGATGAAGTGCTTCGAAGTCCCCTGACATTCTAAACCTCAGCAACCACATCAGGAATAACGGATAATACATAATATGAATAGCAGGATATAGTGCCATCTTGAGGACCATGGTAACACTAAATAAGCAAGGACCACAAACTATGTTCACAATTATATGATACCTTCATTCTAGGTAATGATAGATGGCAGCCCGATCACTTCGGAGAGGCTACACCAGACTAATCATTTACTTAGCTGGAATAAAAAAGTGATCATCTAAACCATCACAGGGTCTAATTATTATAACGATGCATTGTGGTAACACTTAATAAGCAAGGACCCCAACCAATATACAAAGTTCAGATATGATTTGATTCTAGGCAACGATAGATGGCAACCCCCTAGAGAGGCTATATCATTTATAAACCTGGAATAAATAAAAAAACGGATGAATTAGTCGAGTTCTATCTTAAAGAAGTTCTGTTCAGGTGGGATAAAAAATAAGTGCGTTGTAAATCAAATGACAAATGGTTTCCTTATGATTCAAATAGTGACTACTAGAGGGCGGTATATATATATAATAAGAGAGGCTCCGCCGAATTTTTATTTGCAGCTAATGATTTTTTTTACTTGTTAGAAAAAAACCTCTTAGTACCAAGAACTCATATTTGTATACCCCTCACCTTAAGGTGAAGTGTGTCGCTTTGCAACACCTCGAAATATTCAGGGGAGCCCCATAAAGTATATTTTTGGCAAAAGAAAATTCTATGTGGATTTAGTCTGTTCGTCTGTTGAAAACATGATATACTTCTTAAATATTTAAGATAGAGCTTTGAAGTTGGGAACGGGATATCTCGATAAATGTGCAATTTTTACCCAATGGGGCACATCGGGTTCCTGGAGTGTGATAACCATATTTGTTGAATCCATACAATTTTAGATATTTTTTAGATGCAGTTTCCAGCCGAGGTGACTTTAATTCGGCAATCTGGGTTGTTTGTGGGTTACTGCCCAATATTTGTTACTTTAAGGATTTACCTGCATTTTCCAAACGATTTATCTGTATTTTGGCATTTCTGGTTCTTCGAGGGTGAAAACCCCATTTGCAGGAATTTTTCATCATGGATCATGTTTTGCCGTATATATTGTTTCCACAAAACATCTCGGCAGAGACATGCCAATATAGGTCTATGATTTCACATAGCCCCCTACGGCAACGATCCACTTGTTGGTATTTATACCCTACACAACTATGTTGTCATGGTATTATAGCTTTGTGTGGTCCCAAGAGTATGTAAAGCCGCGAAATATTGGCCCTAGACCCACCTATCGATATATCTCGACTAGCTGAGTCGATCTAGACATGTGTGTCCGTCCGTCAGTCTGTCCATTATAATTTGTAAATACGACACAGGCCACGGATTCTGGTCAAAGAAAGTCCCTATTTTTTTTTGTAATGATCGGTTAATATTTAGGGGCTGAAATGGACCAAAAATTATACTTTTGTCTGTTTTTCTGGTCACAATTATGACCCGAACACCATTAGATTTTACACCAGGGGATCTGATCGAAGAATAAGCATGTCTGTTTTGGGGAAGATTGGTCAATATTTAGTGGGCCAAATCACTCCTGTGTGAAAAGTAACAAAATTTGTATTCTGAGGCTATATATATATTTAGTCCTGAAGGCCGTAGACCCCAGAAGTTGATAGTATACCCAAAAGGATTGGTTGACCTTTAAACTGATATCACTTATATTGTTGTATGTAATCGGATGTGGGAGGCGCAAATCCACTAGGGGGCGCAAATGTGAAAATGATATTTAGGAGGTGCAATGAACCGTTTTTTTTTTTCAGATTATACGCAGAACATCCCATATTTTACATCTGAAGAGGATCTGATAAAATAAATAGAACGGCTGTTTGGATGATGATCGGTCAATATTCCGAGGGTCAAATCAAGCAAGACCGAATTTTTATTTTATGGCGTAAATATTAACCTCGGGAAAACAAGATTTGGAAAATATGGCAGGATTAGAAAGTGAAGCAGTTGACCTATAGCCTATATAGGTTTCTTATATAGGTTCAGAGGATGCAAATAACGCAAAATATTGCCTAGGCTCAGAATATAGAATATGATCGGCCCCGTTCGACTATACTGCTCCGCTCACTGTTTTTAAGGTTATATTCGGATTTTTCAAATTCAGTGGCTATACCTTTTGTTGAGTTCTTGAGGAGAGAAAAACAATTTTTTCAACGAAGAAGGGATTGACAATTTTCAATCCAGGTGTATGTTAAGACATAGCTCCCACAAAAGGGAGGAGGCTATGTCTTAGCTTTTTTAATAGGCAAAACAGATTTTCCTATAGAAACATTTCTCAGTCGCAGTTTTTTCTATAAGAGACTATATACAAAAAATACAATGGAAATAATTTCTTATTCATAATATCGAACGCATCCTTAAACATTTCCTCATTTTCTGTTATGTGAAGAAAAAATCTCTTCACAATTAAATTCAATATTCTTCCAGCTGTCCTTGAGATCTTACATTGTATTATTTATTTTCTTAAGGAATTGTAAACTGAGTGAAAAGAAAACTTTTCTTCCGTAATGTTCATCCGTACGGAAAATTTTTCAATTCAACTTTATGTACATTTTGTTACTTTTTGTTCCAGAATAGATATTGTGTTGCCAGCAATAAGCCTAATGGACTTTGGAAATTATCCCCTTTAACATTTTGTTGGTGTTGTTGCTGTTGTTAAGTTTCTATAACGACCGCCAGGGCAAACTGCTATGCAAACTGCTAGGTAGGTTCCCCAAAACGCTTGGCAATGGCACCAAAAAAACACAGCAAAATTACAATAAGGAAAATACCAATAAAGGCGATACTAATATAGATAAGTCAACGACGACGACAACAACTGCAACAAAAAATAACAACAACTACCTATTAAATACAAATATGGTAATCGGCTAAAATGTCATTGGCTTTTTGTAAAGAGACCAAAAAAGGTCTAAATGGCCCACCCCAACCAACCAACCAACTGCCTCGATGAGACTTGAACTTCAAGTCTAGAGTTGAAGTAAACAAAACGACACCATCACCACCAACAACAACGACGATGGAAACAAAAAAGAAAACCGGCATTACGTCTATTTTTACACCATTTGCATAAATAATACAAAAGAATTACAACGACATCAGCAGCGACTGTCACTGTGACAACAACAAAAGTATCAGCCAATAATAAGGAAACAGAACAGAACAAACAATAACTCAAAAAGTCTTAATACGGATATAACACCAAAAACAAAAAACGACAACAACAACAATTCAAGTGACAGTGTCAACTGACAAAAGGCTTATAACAAACATGACGGATGAGTTATTGTTTGCTATAAGGCAAATAGAATTGAATTGAAGTTGAGTAATTTTGACGGATTTTTTATATATACTGGTGCTTATATAAGGACCCGAGAATTGGAAAATTAACCTGGTTAAACTAAAAGAGCCATTGTAGGTAATTAGCAGATGCTTTCAATGATGGTACTCTACGTATTCCAAATGGGACCTCAATTAATATATCATATAATTCTTATTTTTTTACGATACTCTTAGCTATGAAGTCCTCTATGACTGACAATTTTCTTTAGTGCAAGAACTAACTTTTTCTATATACAGATACTACCCAGTAATTTGGACTTTCTATAAAAATATAAGTCACAACTGTATAACTTTTCTATTAAAAAAGTAATCCTAATAAATTGGAAATAAAATGTTCCTGGAAAATATACATACTATGGGAATATTCATAGGATTTTGAAAAATTTTCACCCACAACTATTTTTAGGAGACAAATTGTCATTCGAACTGCGGAAGGACTTTTCATGCAGAATGATATTTTCAAATGTAAGGTATTTATTTCTTTAATAAAAAACATGTCTAATATTGAAACAAATCTTAAATACAATTTTGGATTTATAAATATTGAAAATTTTGACCCTTTGTGGGGGAGGTACCAAAAGTAGGGGGCCAATGGGTCCCATCTTTGGAGTTGACCTTGGCATAGTAATGATAATAAGGTTGTACAAAGTTTGGTTCAAAAAATATTTTTAGCACAATTTTTACCATTTTGTGGGGGAGGTACAAGAAGGAGTTGACCGATATTCCCCATCGTTGAACTTTAACTAAGTTTAGAAGAAATATTACGATGTGCAAAGTTTGGACGAAATCGGTTGTTCCCTTTGGACTGTAGACATTTCTAAAAAGGTTCGATACCTTTATTTAAAAACAATCCTAGGTCCATTGTTTTTCATTCATTTCTTTGGGGACCTCAGGGAGTCGGAAAAACTAAATTACAGCCATTTCGATTCGACAGTTTGGCTGGTGCTTAATATTATGCAGAAATTGAAGAAATAGTAAAATAAAAAATGATAGGAGTTTTTACCCTCTGGTTGCCAAAATGCAAAAAAAAAATGCCTATTGACCTATATTGAAATTTTAAAAGATGTCATACGATCGGACGTGTTTAAATTGTCATTTAAACTATGGTAGGGGACACAAAAAAAACAGTCTTAATATTCAGGACGGAGTTACTGCTATAAAGACTACTCTTCATTAAAAAGTCTTCAAACATTTTTTGACTTAGCCGACCTTAAAATTGTTTAACAAATCTATGCGCATGGTCCTGTTCGCCTTCATTGAAGCTACTATTTAAATTCTACATATATGAATATATATATATACATATATATGCATTCGCATTGATTGGTCCGCACTTATAATCCAGGTGTCCAATTACATTTATTTAAAAATCGACGTATTTATTCCTGACTAGCATTGCCCGCTACTTCGTTACCCAATGTGGGAAATATTTAAACATTAATATTAACATATTATTTTATTTTATTTATTATTTTCACAAAAAACTGCAAACTAAACAATCCACACATTAATATCGCCCATAAATTAAAATTGAGAACCATTTAGTACCAAATCTCATGATTCGTGCTCTAAAGGTTCGCCCAAATTCAAATTTTACCAAATTTAGTTCCATTTAACACACATTATTTCCATAAGTACCCTCCTCAACCATCCAACAAAACATCCTGCATACCCCTATCCTACACCCCGATTCCAAATTCAAATTTCAGAATTCCAACTCTATCGGTTCACCCACAATTAAAATTGTACCAACTTTAGTACATAGTAATACTAATTTCCAAAACTTCCTACTTAACCCAAACCTTCACCCCCACAGTGACCCTAAATCCAAGTTTCAGGATTCGAACTCTATCGTTTCACCTACAATTCAAATTGTACTAAATTTAGTACACAGTAGTACCAATTTCCAAAACTTCCTACATATCCCAATCCTACATCCCCACAGTGATCCTAAATCCAAGCTTCAGGATTCCAACTCTTTCGGTTCACCCACAAGTCAAATTGTACCAGATTTAGTACATAGTAGTAAACATTTCAAAAACTTCCTACATATCCCAATCCTACATCCCCACAATGATCCTAAATCCAAGCTTCAGGATTCCAACTCTTTCGGTTCATCCACAAGTCAAATTGTACCAGATTTAGTACATAGTAGTAAAAATTTCAAAAACTTCCTGCATATCCAAATCTGACTCTGATTTTTAGATTTAAGCTCTATTGGTTTATCTAAAATTCAAATTGTACCAAATGTAGTACCATTTAGTACCCATTAGTATTAATTTCTAAACTGAATCCTGACCCCAATCTTACACCCCTAAAGTGATTCTAACTCCAAATTTCATTGTACCCGCTCTATCGGTTCACCCAAATCCAAATTGTACCAATTATAGTACGATTTAGTACTTTTCGTACACATTAGTAACAAATTTCCAAAACTACGTACATTTCCCAATCCTACACACCGACGGCATATGTTAATGTCAAATTTCAGGATTCCAGCTCGATTTGTATCTCCAAATTAAATTTTTTCCAAATATAGTACCATATAGCACTTTTCGTACACATGAGTACACGCTTTCAAAACCATCTCCTTAAATAGACCCTACATATCAACCCTAATTCGCATTCCAAATTTCAAGTTTTTAGCTCTATCCATTCACATGCTACGAAATAGTACCAAATTTAGTACATTCTAGTACTTATCGAATGTATACACTCTATCAGTGACACTCATTTAAAATTTAGAGTTATAGATCTATCGGTTTTGCAAATACAAATGGTATAATATTTAGTATTTTTTTAGAACTTTTCCACAAACCCAGCCTTATCTGACACTTTTGGACCAAGAGTGACCCTCACCCAAATTTATAGAATGTTCTCATAAAAAGTTAAATTTCTTTAAAAAAAATCGAGGTTATAGTACATATTTTCTCCACTAAAAATTGTTTAAAAATGCACCTTCATTCCTTATTGACCCAATTCAAAATCAAACAAAAAGTTCACGCTTACATCTTATGTCTATAAATAGAATAACTCTTATAAGTCCCAAACAGAAGGCAGAATCAATAAAAAAAAAAAAAAAAAATAATAATAATAATAATAAATAAATAAAACATTCCATAGAAGGCTTGTATGCGTCCATAGAAGGCCTTCCATAGAAGGCCTAGGAGATCCTCAATCTTTTGAAGTTTTATAAAAGCTTTTCTATATATTGAAGACCGAGACATGGCCTTCAATCTATAGAAGAAAATATGAGGTCTTCTATATAGGACTTCTAATTATAAAATACCTAAGGGTGATCTACTATCTACAAAGGCCAAAAGAGCTAATTAAAGACAATACAAAATCTTCTATATTTAAATGTACTATAGGAAGTCTTCTATTTGTAGAACAACGTAGGAGTTTTTCTTGTCTTTTGTTTCAAGCATATATTTATCAAATATCTCTATGCGTGTGTTTCTCTTCCTATACGAAAAACAATTTGTAATTATCACTATACATCGATGCACACAATTGTATTTGAAATCTCTGACATGAACTTCAATCAAATTGAAGTTCATGTCACGTTCCACGCGCACACATACACAGCAGAACTTACAGACTAATCTGCAACTCTTACAAATGACCTGACCTCAGCTGTAAAAATGTGTAACAGAAAGTGTCGCATGTCGGCTGGACACAAGGAAGTTCAAAGTGAATAAAGTCATACTCCCATTTACACACACAAACATACATACATATACACAAACGCATTGCATTATAAATGAATGCATTTGCATTTCAAATCATTTTTCTCATTCTAGAGCATTTATTTGAAGTTGTGTTTATTGGCGTTGTTCTTATTTGACACTTAAAGTTCATGGTACTATGACGGGAAGTGAATACGAAATGCCGATGATGATGACGATGAAGTGTGGATTATGTATAGACTGCAGACACGTATCACTCACGTATCGAACAGAAAACGAAGAAAATTACATACAATTTGTCAGACATCAGCCGGTGGTGTTAGGAACAGCTGGCGTCGATAAGATTTAAATGGAGTCATAAAGGTGTCAATAAACATATTATCAAAGGGGAAGTGCTATTTAAATGGCAGGGTTTAATACAAACGTACATACATATGCATGTGACATGGGAATAGATAATATATATTTGAAAAGAAAATAAATAATTTTATATTAAGGGTTAGATTTCATTTTAGTTGACATGTTGGAGAAGTTCCTCATATATGAGACATGGTTTTATTTGAGAATAGTTTTATTTAATTGGAGAGACAGTTCCATAGATTGATGTCTCGATAATCTCTTCTTAATGATAAAATATAGTCGCTTCGGTTCGAGAATGCGCGTTCATATATAGATTTACCATCCATTGAGTGCTTGATAATCGGCATTAAAAATTCTATAAAAACGATTCAATAGGCCTTCTTCTATGAATATTCCACGCTCATTGTCATTTACAAACATTCTTTAAAAATCCACGGTTTATACCCCTGATAGTCCCCTAAAAAATTATTTGACATTTATAAAAATTCTTGAAATATCCACTTTTGTATCCCTGACCGCTGTGAAAATTCTTTAAAAAAATCACACTTAAAATCCTCTGTCCTCTTTGATCCCTCTAAATTATTTATAAAATTATTTATTTTATAATTATTTATAAAATTCACGAGTATTTCCAAGATTATCCCTCTAGAATTCTTTCAAAAAATCCACACATTTAGCACTGATTGATCCCTCTGAAAATTCGTTAAAAAGTCCACGCGTATAGCCCTGATTGATCCCTCTAAAATTTCTTTTAAAAATCCTCGATTAGAGCCTTGATTGATCCTCTAAAACCCTCTGAAAATTCTTTAAAAAATCCACTCTTATAGCCCTGAAAGATCCCTCTAGAATTATTTAAAAAAATCCACCAATATAGCCCTCATTGATCCCTCTAAAAATTCTTCAAAAATCTACACTATAGCCCTGTCCGACCTCCGTGAAAATTCTTTAAAAAATCCTCGCTTTTAGCCCTGTCAGACCTCCGTGAAAATTCTTTAAAAAATCCTCGCTTTTAGCCCTGTCAGACCTCCGTGAAAATTCTTTAAAAAATCCTCGCTTTTAGCCCTGTCAGACCTGAGAGAAGATTCTTTACAAATTCCACGGTTAAAGCCCTGATTGACCTTTGTGAAGATTCTTTACAAATTCCACGCTTAAAGCCCTGATTGACCTTTGTGAAAATTCTTTAAAAAATCCACGCTTATACCCACGCTTAGACCTCTGTAAAAATAGTTTTAAAAATCCACGCTTAAAGCCCTGTCCGACCTCTATGAAAATTCTTTAAAAAATCCACGCTTATACCCACGCTTAGACCTCTGTAAAAATAGTTTTAAAAATCCACGCTTAAAGCCCTGATTGACCTCTATGAAAATTCTTTAAAAAAATCCACGCTTATACCCACGCTTAGACCTCTGTAAAAATAGTTTTAAAAATCCACGCTTAAAGCCCTGATTGACCTCTATGAAAATTCTTTAAAAAATCCACGCTTAAAGCCTTGATTGACCTCTGTAAAAATTGTTTAAAAATCCACGCATAAAGCCCTGATTGACATCTTTAAAATGGTTTAAAAATCCACGCCTAAAGTCCTGATTCACCTCTCTAAAAATTGTTTAAAAATCCACGCCTAAAGCCCTGATTCACCTCTCTAAAAATTGTTTAAAAATCCATGGTTAAAGCCCTGATTGACCTCTCTTAAAATTGTTTAAAAAATCCACGCTTAAAGCCCTGTGCGATCCCTCAAAAAATTCGTTAAAAAATCCACGCTTATAGCCCTGTTTGATACATCTAAAATTTTTTTAAAAATCCACGCTAATACCCCTGACTGGCCTCTGTGCAAATTCTTTAAAAAATCCACGCTTATACCCCTGACTGGCCTCTGTGAAGATTCTTTACAAAATCCTCGCTTATACCCTTGACTGGCCTATGTGAAAATTATTTAAAAAATTTCGCTTATAGCCTGTCCTACTTCTGTGGAAAACCTTTTAAAAATCCACGCTTATAGCCCTGCCCGACCTCTTAGGGAATCCTTCAACAAATCCACCTTTATATGCTTGTCCGACCTCTTAGGAAATCCTTCAACAAATCCACGCTTATATGCTTGTCCGACACGTTTATACCCCTGATTGATCTCTGTAAAAGTTGCTTAAAGTCCACGCTTAAAGCCCGATTTACCACTGTGAAAATAGTTTAAAAATCCACTTTTAAAACCCAGATTGACATTTGTAAACAAATTTTAAAAAATCCTCGCTTACCCTAGAATATTAGGAATATCTTAAAAAATCTTTCATTATTCGAATGTCTCCACATGGTAAACTACACCACAAGACATTGAAATCTCCCACTGTAGTCTGTTTATTTTTTTTTTGTTTTGTTTTTACAACCTCAACTACCCACTCAGTAAAATTGTAAAGGGCAACGACAAGTCAGCCATGTCACTCAGGTGACAGCTATGCTAATTAGCGCTGGTGTTAAAATAATCAAGTCATACTTAAAACTTAAAAAAAAACAAAAAGTGATTTGTCACAGTAGTATTTCTCTCAGCCATGCTTAAGCGATAACTTCGTAAAAAATAAAATATTTAATATATTCTCTATAATCTCTTATTTACATTTCTTCTATATTTGAATATAAGTCCGGTTTTTCGATTTATTGTTTGTTGGCAAAAAATTGAAATAAAAAAACTAAAGTGGAAATCAATGTAATCTGTCTGTCTGACAGTCTGTTTGCCTCCCATGTTGTTGCTGTTTTTTATTTACTATTTTATTTCCGTTTCCAAAGAACAAATATGGCATCAAAGCCCCCTCCGAATAAGAGGGGTTTATGAACGTATCTAAACAAACTAAATATTCGACATTCAATCTGAGGGTTCTTTTGTGATAATAAAACTGATATTTCAAAAAAAGAAAAAAATACTAAAAAAAAATGAGAGGAATTCACTGAACAGTGATGACAAAGGCAGTATTGTTGTTATTTTCTTTTTAAGTTCTTTTGACAAAAAGATGAAAAGGACGACACAAATAGATAATTAGTAGGGTTATGTTGGCATAAACAAACAAAGATACATACATATATAAACAACAAAGATATTGAAGGGCAAGGATAATCCACGTGGATGACCCATATCCTTAGTATTTGGAGAATGATTTTTTGTTGTAAGTGTTCTGGATGGGAATCAAAATGAGAAATATTTTGAAAATAAAAAATCCAGATTTGTCCCCATTAAAAATTCTTTAAAAAGCTGCCCACTAAAACTTCATTATTAAAAAATCTACATTCGCAATGCTTGATAAACGAGGATTTTTTGAATAACACTAAATCGGGACTTGGAATTTTTAAGTAATTTTTAGTGGGTTTTCTTAATAGGGCAAAATACGTTTTTAAGGGATTTTAATCAGGGCTATAAGAGAGGATATTTTAAAGAATTTTTAGTGGGGACAATCAGGGCTATAAGCGGAGATCTTTAAAGGATTTTTAATGTGGACTATTAGAGGAAATGTTAACGAATATTTGAATAGGATTGTTAGCGACATAAGCTGTGATTTTTTTAAGAATTTGAGGATCATGCGTGGATTTTTTTTTTGTAATTTTATAATGCGTAAAATTCGTATTTTTTAGGGGACCATCAGGGATAAAAGAGTGGATTTTTTTGAAGAATATTTAAAGGTTTATATGCGTTGACATTTTAAAAAATTTTTGGGGGCACTATCAGTAATATAAGCTTGGATTTTTTTTCAGTTTATGGGAATAACAGGGATATAAGCGTGTATTTATACACCCTTCACCACACTGAGGTACAGGGTATTATGACTTTGTGCAAAAGGAAACGACATAGACCCATGGTTCCTTTTGAGAATATGCATAGAATCACTTTCCGAGTCGATCTATGCATGTCCGTCTGTCCGTCCGTCCATGTATTTTTGTGGTTAAAATTTTGATATAGCTCATATATATATTTTCGTCCGATTTAATGTAAATGGTCCAACAAAGTCCCTATATATCTTTCGATTTGCACGAAATTTTGCACAGTGTAATGAATTAGATCTAGAATAATGTGTGTTAAGTTTCCGGAAAATCGGTTTAGATTTAGATATAGCTCCCATATATATTTTCGTCCGATTTAATGTAAATGGTGCACCGATGTCCCTATATATCTTTCGTCCTAAATTTGGCACAGCGCAATGAATTAGGTCTAGAATGATGTGTGTTAAGTTTTCTGAAATCGGTTCAGATTTAGATATAGCTTCTATATCTGACCAAATGAAAAATTTAGTATCGGTTGCAGAATGACATGTTTATGGATCCAATTTCATTTTATTGGTCCTTTAAAAATGCGATGTCTGTTAGGATTCATTTGTTGAATATACCCAAAGTGGTGAAGGGTATAACTGGTTTAAATAAAGGGTGATTTTTTTGAGGTTAGGATTTTCATGCATTAGTATTTGACAGATCACGTGGGATTTCAGACATGGTGTCAAAGAGAAAGATGCTCAGTATGCTTTGACATTTCATCATGAATAGACTTACTAACGAGCAACGCTTGCAAATCATTGAATTTTATTACCAAAATCAGTGTTCAGTTCGAAATGTGTTTCGCGCTTCACGTCCGATTTATGGTCTACATAATCGACTAAGTGAGCAAACAATTAATGCGATTGTGACCAAGTTTCGCACTCAGTTTACTTTATTGGACATTAAACCAACCACACGAATGCGTACAGTGCGTACAGAAGAGAATATTGCGTCTGTTTCTGAGAGTGTTGCTGAAGACCGTGAAATGTCGATTCGTCGCCGTTCGCAGCAATTGGGTTTGTGTTATTCGACCGCATGGAAGATTTTACGCAAAGATCTTGGTGTAAAACCGTATAAAATACAGCTCGTGCAAGAACTGAAGCCGAACGATCTGCCACAACGTCGAATTTTCAGTGAATGGGCCCTAGAAAAGTTGGCAGAAAATCCGCTTTTTTATCGACAAATTTTGTTCAGCGATGAGGTTCATTTCTGGTTGAATGGATACGTAAATAAGCAAAATTGCAGCATTTGGAGTGAAGAGCAACCAGAAGCCGTTCAAGAACTGCCCATGCATCCCGAAAAATGCACTGTTTGGTGTGGTTTGTACGCTGGTGGAATCATTGGACCGTATTTTTTCAAAGATGCTGTTGGACGCAACGTTACGGTGAATGGCGATCGCTATCGTTCGATGCTAACAAACTTTTTGTTGCCAAAAATGGAAGAACTGAACTTGGTTGACATGTGGTTTCAACAAGATGGCGCTACATGCCACACAGCTCGCGATTCTATGGCCATTTTGAGGGAAAACTTCGGAGAACAATTCATCTCAAGAAATGGACCGGTAAGTTGGCCACCAAGATCATGCGATTTGACGCCTTTAGACTATTTTTTGTGGGGCTACGTCAAGTCTAAAGTCTACAGAAATAAGCCAGCAACTATTCCAGCTTTGGAAGACAACATTTCCGAAGAAATTCGGGCTATTCCGGCCGAAATGCTCGAAAAAGTTGCCAAAAATTGGATTTTCCGAATGGACCACCTAAGACGCAGCCGCGGTCAACATTTAAATGAAATTATCTTCAAAAAGTAAATGTTATGGACCAATCTAACGTTTCAAATAAAGAACCGATGAGATTTTGCAAATTTTATGCGTTTTTTTTTTTAAAAGTTATCAAGCTCTTAACAAATCACTCTTTTATTGGTAATGGGAACAAGCAGGGATACAAGCGTGGATTTTTTGAGAATAGTTAATGAGGACAATCAAGGATATAAACGTAGATTTTTAAAGGGGACTATCAGGAATATAAGTGTGGACTTTTTAGGAATTGTTACTGGGGACAATCATGAATATAAGCGTAGTTTTTTTGATGAACTGTTTATGGGGACATTGTGGGATATAAGCGGATTATTTTTAAAGAATTTTTAAAGCTGAAATACATTTTAATGGAAATAATAGGTATCGATTTTTCAAATCAGGTAATAATCGTGAATCTTTTAGAGAATTGTTGCTATCACGTCAATGCAAATTCTTTAAAAAAATGTCTCTAATTATGCTGAATTGTACACTAAAAAATGTTTAATGAAGCTATCGCGTGTCGGCCTTCAGGTTACACTAACTATCTTTAAAAAAAATTTTCGCTTGTAATTCTAAAGGTATTCAATAAAAATTCGTTAACATTTCTCACTTTTACATGTGATTTTTCCCACAAAAATATGAAAAAAATCATTGCCCTGAGTACTCCATTAGATATTCTTTACGAAATCTATGTTTATATGTCCGATAGTAACCATTAAAAATTCATAAAAAATAAGGCATATTGCCCTGAATATCCCTATTAAAAAATCAGTAATTTCAGTATTTCAGGCATGATTGTCTTTGCTAAATTTTTTTTGAAAACCCACGCTTATAGCCTTTACTGTCTTCAATAAAACCTAATGAGCGGAGCAGTATATTCGGACGGGGCCGACCATATGAGTATCTGTGGATCGATATTCCAAATATATCAGGTCTATGTCCTTAAAGAAGCAAATATGCTCTCTTCATAAAATTTCGTGATATTCGTGTGATATTTGTTTTTGGTCCATTTCATCCCCTAGAACCGGTTTCGTGACGATTGGTCCATAACTGTGGGCTATATCGTGTTTACAAATTCTAATGTATAGTCGGGCGCACACAGATCGGCTCAGCTAGTTGAAATATGACGGTCTGTATAACAAAAGGTGCGTATGGGACCACACACAGCTATAATACCCTTACAACATAGTTGTATAGGGTATAATGAGGTTATAGTCCAGAAAGTGTCGACTAAAAAGTCTGCAAAATATTACGTAATTTAGCCAAGATTGGCCCCATTAAAATTTCTATATAACATCTGCACATAAAAAATCGCCCTGAGTTTTGTAGCAATCTCACCACTTCAACAATTTTGAATGATTCATGTAATATTTTTTTTCGATAGTTTAATTACTCATCTATTATCTACGATTCTTAGTGTGGGTTGTATTTTTTCAATCTTAAAATTCAAAATCAAACAATAATTCCATAGCTAAGAAGCTTCATAATTCTTTCAAAATTCTGCGGGGGCTAACAGAAAAAATGGATAAATAACACAAACTGCTTAGAAATTTCACAAAATATATTTAAAAAAACTATTTTTGTTTTTATTTCTAAAATTAAGGCAATTTAAACAAAACAACAAATTTGGTATTATTTCCGTACTCAAAATGGGAAGAACAAAAAAATTTACACAAAAAAACTCCTACACACAGACACAAAAATCTTAACAGCTATTTAGCCAAAAGCCAAGCTTCACACTCAAAACTAAAAATTCATCATAAATAAAAATCGAAACAAAAAAATCTGGACAGTCAATCAAAATTAATTATTTTTTTTGTAATTTAAAAGATCATCGAAAAAAAATATCCAATAAAATATCAACATTATGAGCAATCACGTCATCATCGTCATCGAAATAGGAAGAACGCACTTTGAGTTAAACGTTTTGTACACCATTCAAAAAAAAAAAAAAAAAATAAATAAATAAATAATAATAATAAATAAAATAAATAAATAAAAATCTATGAAGAAGCATTTATGCTGGCGTACAATGACTGCCGAAAGTAATCGTCACCCTTGTCATTATTGTTCTGCCCTGTCATTTTTCATTTCCCCATTAAAATGATAATTTTATTATTTTGTAGCCCAAATGCAGTTTTGGAGTGGGAGGAGGGGGGTTTCCTAAATGTGGGGAAATGGAGTACATTGCCCATGTAATTTATGGTGATTTATTGAAAAACACTTATTGCATATAAACATGTTTTGTTTATTTACTTTGTTTATATACACGAACATCTTTAAAAGCAATGGGTGGTTGTAAGAGTGGGGAGGGAAGGGGGATTTTGTTAATCGTATTTTCTTTTCGATTTGGAAATTCTATGATAATTGTTTTGAAATATTTTGTGAAAGAGGGGCCATTATCATGACCTATTATTTATAAATAATTGTCTATATATAAAAAGAATAACTTACAAAACTTTGATATAATTGGGGGAATTCTTTAAAAAATCTACGCCTATTGTCCTAATGATGGTCACTAAAAATTCTTTAAAAAATCCACGCCTATTGTCGTGATTGTGGTGACTAAAAATTCTTTAAAAAATCCACACCTATTGTCGTGATTGTGGTGACTAAAAATTCTTTAAAAAAATCCACGCCTATTGTCGTGATTGTGGTGACTAAAAATTCTTTAAAAAATCCACACCTATTGTCGTGATTG
>NW_026875707.1:0-18119 GCF_032173495.1 Musca vetustissima | reverse complement strand
TTTGCACAAAGTATATAATTGACTTCTGCATGGAGGGTATATTTTTTTTTCGTTTGTAACTCATCGAAATAATCATTTCCGACCCTTCTTGATCAGCGTAAAATTCTATGACGATATAGCCATGTTCGTCGGCCTGTCTGTCTGTTGTAATCACTCTAGCGTCTAAACGAATTGAGATAGATCGCCAACATTTTGCATAGAGTCGTATTTGCAGGCAGGTCAAGTTCGAACATGGGCTTTAGGCATAGCTCTCATATAAGGGTACCCCCATATTTTGAAGTTCTTGAGCGCGTTTTTTAACCGATTTTGCTGAAATTTGGTACATTGGGTTCTTATTGGGTACTAAATATCTCCACAGAAAATTATAATTATAGGTCCACTTTTTCTGGTAGCCCCCATATAACGGTACCTCCTAATTTTCAGTATTTTGGGGGGTTTTGATCGTATTTTTTCACCGAATTGGCTGTATTTTAGTATTTTGAGTTCTTAATAGGTACCAAATCTCTCCACAAAAAATTATGAATATAGGTCAATTTTTTCGGATAGCCCCCATATAAGGGTACCCCCCAATTTTCGGTATTTTGGGGTCCTTGAGCGCGTTTTTCATCCGAATTTGCTGCAATTTGGTATTTTGTTGTCATATAGGGTATCAAATCTCCCTACCAAAAATTAATAATATTCGCCCCCTTTTTGTGGTAGTCCCCATATAACCCCCGTTTTTTATATTAAAATAATTATTTGATTTGTTCGCATTTTGAGTTTGGTTCTAAGACTCTGTTGTAATCATTTAACCTGCGGAAGATAGCGAGATAAAAATTTAGAACGTAAGGTTCGATAATGAACTATAGCCGCATTTAGACCTAGCCCCTGTGTGGAGGTTCCAGAAGGAGTGGACCGATATTCCCCGTCTTCGATTTTGCACTAAGTTTGAATGAAATCAAAATTTTCTGAAACGGATTTGGTCCAAAGAAACATGGGGTCTAGAAACAATATTTTGATGAGGCACATTTTCCCTGTATCAAAGTGTAAACACCCTCATTAGCTATAAGGCTGAGGGTATAAATATCCATTACAATTGGTTTACATTTTTGGCCTCATATCGACAAAATCGATCCACATTTTGGGGTTTTCGATTTTAGGACAAATCTCCATTAAAAATTGCTGAAATTTGTATTTGGTATACGTATTGGTATTCAAAGTTAGGCCCGGCCGAACGTAACACCTTTTCCCCTTGTTTTATTTAACTACAATTTCTAAAGAATATCTTACTAAAATTTCATGTGAGAATCGTAACAACTCTCGAAGATATAACTGCTTTATTGTGTCACCATCAAGAGAAGACCAGAGTACTTCTAAATTTGTATACCCTTCACGACACTGTGGTACAGGGTATAACGTCGTTGTGCATATGTTTGTGACAGGCAAAAGGAATCCAGACAGACCCACGGCTCCTTTTGAGAATATGCATAGAATCACTTTCTGAGCCGATTTATGCATGTCCGTCTGTCTGTCCGTCCATGTATTTTTGTGAACAAAGAACAGGTCGCATTTATGATCCGAATTAAATGAATTTTGGCACAGATCATGTATGTGGCCAAAGGACAAAGCGTATTGAAATTGGAATACCCCGGTTCAGATTTAGATATAGGTATATTTTCGTCCAATTTAATGTATATGGTGTACCAAAGTCTAACATTATGTGCGTTAAGTTCCCTAAAAATCGGTTCAAATTTGGATATAGCTCCAATATATATCTTCGTCCGATTTAATGTAAATGGTGTACCATACTTCTTTCTATTTGCACAAAATTTGGCATAACGTATTGAATTAAGTCTAGAATGAAGTGTGTTAAGATTCCTGAAAATCGTTTCAGAATTAAATATAGCTCACATATATAATTCCGTCCGATTTAGTGTAAATGGTGTACCAATGTCTCTATATATCTTTCGATGTGCACGAAATTTGGCATAGCATCTAGAATGATGTGTGCTACGTTTCAAGAAAATAAGTTCAGATGTAGATACAGCTCACATATATATTTTCGTCCGATTTAATGTTAATGTGTAGCAAAGTTTGAACGAAATTTAGCAAAGCGTACTGAGATAAATCGAAAATGATGTGTGTTGAATTTCCTGAAAATCGGTCTAGATTTAGATATAGTTCCCATATATATTTTCGTCCGATTTAATGTAAATGGTGTACCAATGTCCCAATATAGATTGATGAGTGCTAAGTTTCGTGATAATTGTTTCAGATATATATATATATATATATAGGTCACATATATATTTCTGTCCGATTTAATGTAAATGGTGTACCAAAATCCCTGTATATCTTTCGATTTGCACGAAATATGGCACGGCGTACTAAATTGAGTCTGAAATGATTTAGATATAACTCCCATATATATTTTCGTCCGATTTTATATAAATGGTGTACCAAAGTCCTTACTTATCTTTCTATTTGCACGAAATTGAGTCTAGAATGAAGTGTACTAAGCTCCGTGAAAATCGGTTCGGATTTAGATATAGCTCCCATATTTATTTTCCTCCGATTTAACCAAATTAAATCTAGATTCCATATATAGTTTCGTCCGATTTTATGCAAATTGTTCACAGACGTACTGAATTAGGTCGAGTTTGGCCAGTAGTACAAAATGAAAAAAATCGCTGTTGCAAACATAAATTTACTGTGAAAAAAATGGCATTTAGGGGGCACGCCCCCCTGCGTACGTCCTTGTATCTATCGACCCACCCTCATGTACTCGTGTAATTATGTTTACAGTTTCTACACAAAAAAACAAAAAACAAAAAAAAAATTCTTTACTTTAATCTCTTACCTAATCTAATCTATAGCTTTAATTCAGCCTATTTTATTCATTTCTTGTTGTTTTTTAATGAACCTTAGATATTATGAATCATAAATTACAAAATTACAACCATTATAAAAGTCAACATATTTGACAACCACATGTGTTCTCAGGGGACATCCTTAAATAAAATACCCCAAAGTCTACACAGCTATGAATAAATCTGTTAGTTATTACATTTAGATGAGCAAATGACTATGTGAGGGTTATCAGAAGCTATTCCCAACATCTCATCCCATTCCATACTATCACAGAATATAACTTTATTACATTGTCCCTTTCGTGATTCACGACCAAATTATAGCTATAAAGGCTAATGTTTCGAATGACGACGACGTTAAAGGAATAGAGGATAGCAAGTATTGAGATTATTTTTTGGGGAAAACACTTCCTTGTTAAAACTAACCAATAAAGTTTGAAACTAGATGCAAACATATAAATTTATGATACACATATGATGTTGTTGGTGTAGGTGTGTGTGTGAGGGTGTGCGCGAGCATTTGGTGTAAAAAAGCACATTACCTTACCTTAAGTGGGTGAAAGGTGAATGGTTGTTGTGCCATCGACCTTGTATTGCCGTTATAAACGCAAATTTATTGCAAGATAACAACATTTAAGTTTGCGATATGAGGCCAATTTATTTTTCTCACGAGGATGACGTTGTTGTAGTGATTCCATTCCTTTGGATTTGAAAAGCAATTTTGAAGATTTCCTATATGCGGAGAAGATATTGAGTTGATGTGATGTAAAACATATTTAACGGCATCTGTCATAACTTCATATTTTTGATAGAATATTGATAGAGCAGCAAAATATGAATTCCTCTAAATCTGATATATGTGTGTAGGAGGCGGGAATGGAAAAAAGTTAAAGGCAATAGTCTACAGCGAAAAAAGTGGAAATTTATGAAACTATTTTGACTCGACGAAGGAAAAATTAAAATACAATAGGAGATTTCATGGTGTAAAAATATGTTTTTTCTAGTGGACTAATTTCAAAATTACCACCGTATAGCATTTTCCGAAGACACGTTTTGTTAATGGGTCTCTGGCGGAGGACATAATTGCATCAGTTCTGCTAAAGATCGAAATATGTTTGTATTGGAGATACTACATCAAATGGCGTTATTGGCGATAAAATTATCTTCTGTGACTAGGCCCATTTTCATCAGAATTTGGGTGAGCAAAATCAATTAGTGATTTACGAGAAGTACACGAATCCTCAACGTGTCACTTGTGGTGTGGTTTTTGGGCTGGTGCTCCAGTGCAATCAGTCAAACCGTACCGGTTTTTTTCCCAGCCTAGAATAAAAGAAATAAATGTGGAAGGTATGGGGTTTCCACAAGACGATGCCATATGTCGTACTGCCAGAATTATATGCCTAGATCGTGTAATTTAACAACTTTAAATGTTTTTCTTAGCGGTTTCTTGAGCGTCGCATTAATAAAATTCCGCAAAATAACCATTGAAAATTTCATTTTAAGATATCTTGTTCCACACATAACCGCATTCTGTCTACTTTACGATGTAGTGAAATTTCACGATTTGTTAAAAAAAAGAAACAAGTGAAAAAGCGTTAAGTTCGGCCGGGCTGAACTTTGGATACCCTCCACCATAGTTATACTGGCAGATACATGCAATGAAATTATAGGGAACATACCAAAAAGTGGGTATATACCGATAATTCTACAAACTGCATCAAGTTTTAATGGCGATTTTTTCTAAAATCGGTAAGATCCAAAAAGTGGACTGATACTGATAACGCATGGTAGAGTATAAAATCCTCAAACTACTGTAATTTAGATTACAAAGGGTATGCCTAAAGGGGGACCAATATTGATTACATAGTGTAGGAAATAGTGAATATTTGGGGATATCATTATATGAGGGCTATGCCTAATTAATGACCGGTATATATCAATTTTGAACCCAATATTTTAATTGTTTATCTCAATTCTTTCCTTCAGGAGGTATCACTATATTGAGGAGATGCCTAAAGGTCTACCGATATATTTCATTATCGTCATATTTGAGTTTTCTTTTATCACAATATCATTAGAAGGCGGAATGCTCACAACAGATGGCTAAATAGCTTTTGTAGGGTAAAAATTTACTATTCCCCGTAAAGACTACCCAACCGCAACACACGGAACAAATCAGATAACTATGTTAATATAAAAAAGAGATTATATGGGAAGTACCCCTAAAAATGGGTGAATATTAATAATTTTTGGTGGGGAGATTTGTTACCATATACGACTACAAAATACTAAATTTCACGGAATTCGGTTGAAAAACGCGCTCAAGAACATCAAAATATCGAAAATTGCGGGTACCCTTATATGAGGGCTACCCGAAAAAATTAACCTATATTTATACTTTTTTGTGGAGAGATTTGATACCCTCGAAGTACTAAATTACAGCCAATTCGGTGAAAAAATCCGGTCAAAACCCCAAAAACTGAAAATTGGGAGGTACCCTTATATGGGGGCTACCAGAAAAAGTGGACTTATATTTATATTTTTTAGAGGGGACATTTGGTACCCAATAAGAACCCAATGTACCAAATTTCAGCGAATTTGGTTGAAAACAGCGCTCAAGAACCCCAAAATTGGGGGTACCCTTATATGGGGGCTACCCGAAAAAATTGACCTATATTTATGATTTAAGTATAGAGATTTGCTACCCAATAATAACTCAAAGTACCGAATTTCAGCGAATTCGGTCGAAAAATGCGATCAAACCCCCAAATTACCGCAAAATTGGGGGTACCTATAAATGGGGGCTATCCCAAAATATGGACCTATATTTATAATTTTTTGTGGAGACATTTAGTACCCAATACGAACCCAATTTAGCAAATTTCAGCGAATTCGGTTGAAAAACGCGCTCAAGAACCCAAAAATACCGAAAATTTGGTGGTATCCCTATATGGGAGCTATGCCTAAACGTGGACCGATATATCCCATCTTCGAACTTGATCTGCCTGCAGACAAAAGACGACTCTGTGCAAAATTTTGGCGATCTATCTCAACTCGTTTAGACGCTAGAGTGATTACTTGGAATACCCTTTTTATGTTAGTCCAATGACACGATAATTCACCAAAGACCCACCGTTTGTTCAGTTTATACTAGGGAGTAGAAGTATTTCCCACACCGCTTTCGGACAAATTGTGGACATTAGTGTGTTTCCTACGCCACTGCGGGTTTTCTAACCGTCGACGATAAACGTGTTGCCTACGTCGCTTGTCCTCATTGACGGAGGAGCGTGTCACGTAGCAGCCTTCGAACTCTGGACACATCTTAGAGACGACCGAGTACCACCCGTGTGTTTTACGAGCCTTCCATAGTTCCTAAATTGTCTCCCTATATAACTTCAATAAAGAAAACTTGCCACTAAAACAAAGCACATTTTTTCCTTACTTCGGTCACTCAATAAATTTCTGTGAATAGCCCTTAGCCACCGCGAGATTACCTAAGCAGACGGAGCTCCGAGCAATATCGGAGTACAAAACTTTCTCGCGACACGATATTGTACGAATCATATGGGCACCGAGTCAGATGGAAATAAAAATAAATAAGATAGCAAATCTACTCGCCATATCGCTATTGCCCTACCTACTATCAATGCGAACTTTTTAGCGCAACACGTCTAGAACTGAGATGATGAAATACCGAGTAGACTGGAAAGAGCACAAACATTTTATAGGGAGATGCTAATTAGGATATGTCAAAGAAAATCTTAACGCTTAACAAAAAGACGAAAGTTATTTTGACAGAACATCTCAGCCTGAACATTTACACAAGATTGGGTGCGTGGGTAACAGCAAGTACACAGCTTATGACTTCGAACGCAATTCTTGGGAAACGATGCTATTCACAAAATAACAGTGAATTGAAGTACTGAAAGCCTTCACAGAATTCCTAGAAGCTTAGGGAAACTAAATCGCAAGATGTAGTATCCTAAAATGTACTTCCTTTCAGACAAAATTTCTTGAAAGAGGCATTGATATACTTTGAGATTCCGTAATGTCAAATTACATAGGAAATTCAACATGCGTAGAAAAGAATAGAAAACGGGAACTTATATAGAAAATGTTCTGCCAAGTTGTTCCGCGGACTTTTACATCCTAAAGTAGCGAAGAAACAACAGTACACCCATCTGCCGTAAAAAGAATGTATTACTTTTCCCCCAACCAAATATTAGCCCATCGGTTTGGTATAGCATCCAAGCCATTTTCTTTATTTTGAAAAATTTAGAAGCATTTCTCTAAAAGAAGTAGCTGTAATACGGCATTTCCGATTCCGGGTAGAAAAAATTTGTTCATGGTTTGATAAACCTCCCCATACAAACGTCTCGGCAATTTCAGGTATTTTCATGGACCTAGGCGCATTTCTTAACTGAAGTGCCTGTAATTTTAATGGTGGTAATGTTGGAGCGTATAAAAAGTCCAGCCCCGTCGAACTTAACCACATTTGTACTTGTATGAATTCTGATGGGCTTCGTAAAAAAACCCAACTTGTCTAAATTAACATTTCACTCAGCTCATTTGGTGAAAAACTTATTTGCATTATACAAATGCTTGACTTGAGTTTTAATGTAAATTAAAATGAATTTAATTTAATTATACCAGTGACATTTTAAAATAATGTTTCGTTTCTATGAACTGATCATTAGTCCAACAAATACACAAATACACATACACACACAAATGCAAACAACATGCAAAAGGCGGTCCGAAGAGAGTTCAAAACATTAACGCTAACAAAACATGGCCAAAACACTACCACAAATATAGCATCACAGCAACAGCAGCACACAATTGTGGAATAAGCCAAAACGGACCAGCAAACAAAGCAAGGCAAAGAATCCACAAATAATGATTCAATTAAATGGAAACTTGCATAAATTACTTTCATGGAATATTAAATGATCCTTATTGAAATATAATTCATAATGAAATACCGCACGTACACCACTACGTACACTAGCACAACACAGTCAGCCGCCACAGAGACACACTTAGGCAAACTCAAGGGAACAATCATATTTACCAGCAGCAGCAGTAGTATCAGACTAAACCGACATACTTTAACGTTCAGAAGCCATCATCATGGAGGCCTTGTGGGGACCTATTAAGCAATGTACTCACACGAACGCAGGCACACACACACAAACACAATCAAATAAACGCAGCATTTTACACATAAACAGAGAGTACCATAGTGTGTGGGTGGCATAAAATGAAAAACAGTACATTTGGGAATTATGCAATGAATGTGTTTGTGTGTGTGTGTGCGTATGTGTGTGAGTGCCTGTGTTTGTATGGGTATTGTGTTCATTCACTTACCAGCTCATTCATTGTTCATTTATTCGTTTTGTGGCAAATGGATGAAAGCATTAAGTCATTCTATAGTTGATGTTGTTGTTGCTGCTGAATTTTTTGTCTGCCACATTTCCAGATATTGGCTTGTTTTGCCCATCTATTGTATACATGTGTTAGTGCTGCTGCTGCTGCTATTGTTGTTGTCTGTACTCTTCACTGGTCCCATTGTTTGTTTAATATGTTCGAGGGCCATTGAATCGATATAAAGTATCGACACAAATACTCGCAGGGACACACTCAAACACATACATACGCATACATACATCAACACTTGTATGCCCCAACAATATAAGAGCTAAGCAAACAACATGCAACGAGCCGAGTGAAAAATACTTCGACACATCAACATCCCATCAATTTGAAGAGCGCCAACCAATTTTCTTTTCATAACAATGGGATTTTGTTGGTATTATAATATGCTTAAAGCTAAAATATGACTGGACCCGGGGATTTGGGTTAAGTCTTAAAGCGGAAAAGATATGAGGTTAGAAGGAAGAAATTATGCGCTTCATAGAATTTATCGGTTAAATTATTGGGTGCTGGAAATTAAATTTGATTATTCGGTGTAACGTTAGTATGTTGAAATAAGCTGAAATTACGTGAAGGCGTTAGGTTTTAAGGTATGGGGAAAGCTTTCGGATATGTTGAATTAAAGAAGGCTGTTAAAATATAAAATATAAACTTTTATAAAAACAACAAATTGGGATTAAGCCTGACTATTTTGCAAAAGCAAAAACAAAATATAAATATAAACCAGTAAGCGGAGCAGTATAGTCGGACGGGGCCGACCATACGATACCCTACACAACTACCACGAACTCTAACTTTCTGAGGATGTTTATTCCGAGTCTGAGTAATATTTCGTGATATTTGCCCCCTCTTGTCCGATTAGAGGTTAACAACACCTCTTCCTTACTATTTTCGAATATTCAGTACAGTCCTTCTAATTACTTGTCCAGATTACCTTCCCGGTGGGTTGTGTTGTGATTTTTGGATTATACTCTACTCGAAAACACACAAAAAATTATATTCTCCGTCCATTTCATCCCAAAATTTTAATCTGATCATCACCGAAAATTATAGGCGTTGTTCTTGACCATAACTGGAACCTCATGAACAATTTCAAAGCCATCAGCGCGATATTTCTCCCTCTAATGTGGTAATGGGTTACTAAATAATATCTGAATACGTAAGCACCTGTAAATATTTGACTGTAACTCCCACATCTGAGTAGATACATCACTATATTTGGTATCAATTTAAAGGTCAACCACTCCTCTTGGATATGTTATCAACTCCTGGGGTCTACATCCTCCAGGAGTAAATATATATGCCATAGAATACAAATTTTGTCATTTTTCACACAAAAGTCAGGGTCCATTTGACCCGCTAAATATTGACCGATCTTTATCAAAACATGCATGCTTATTCTCTGGCCCGATCCCCTTCTCCATGCAAAAATTCGCGGTGTTTGGGCCATAATTGCGGCCTCTGGAGCGACCAGAAAAACCGACAAAAATTTAGTATTTGGTCCATTTCATCCCCTAAATATTAACCGATCTTTTCCAAAAACAATAGGGGTCTTCATTGGCCAGAACCCATCCTACATGCAAAATTTCGTGAAGATTGGTCCATAACTGTGGCCTGTATCGTGTTTACAAATTATAATGGACAGACGGACGGACGGACGGACACACATGTCTAGATCGACTCAGCTAGTCGAGATATGACGATCGGTATACTTAAAGGTGGGTCTAGGACCAATATTTCGCGGCGTTACAAACATTTGGGGCTGCACAAAGCTATAATACCCTGACAACATAGTTGTGTAGGGTATAAATATATGGATTTTCAATACATACAACATGAAATTATGTTGGAAACTGTTGCCAACTATTGGTCTATTCCAGTACATTTTTATACCCTTCACCACACTGCGATACAGGGTATTATGTCTTTGTGCATATGTTTGTAACAGGCAATAGGAAATGAGATAGATACATGGTTTCATTTGAGAATATGCAAAGAATCACTTTCTGCGTTCATTTAAGCATGTCCATCTGTCCGTCTGGCCATGTATCCTTGTGAACAAAGTGCATGTCGCATTTATGATCGGATTTGGATGAAATTTATAATATGCCACTATTTTGACCTAAGGCTGAACCATATTGAAATTGGAAAATCAGTTTAGATGTAGATATGGCTCCCGTTTGGTGCACCACTATTTGTCCCATTAAGACAAATTTTTGCACGGTGTACTGAAGTAGATCCGTATTGGTGTATGCGAAGTTTTGTTGTAAGCGGTTTAGACTCAGGTATAGCTCCCATATATATGTTCGTCTGATTTCAGCTAAATGTTGCACCAAACTCCCAATATCCCAGTTTGATGTTTGTAAAGTTTTGCTGAAATCGGTTCAGATTCAGATATAGCTCCCCAATATATATTTTTATCCGATTTCAGGTAAATGATCCACCAAACTCCCAATTTTTGTCCGATTGAGACAAAATTTTGCACAGCATACTATATTAGGTCCAGTTTGAGTTTTGCACCAAACTCCCAATTTCTGTCCGATTTAGACTAAATTTGGTGCTTCGTACGGGATTGAGACTGGGATAGAGTATGTTAAGTTTCATTGAAATCGGATAAGATATAGATATAGCTCCGATGTATAGTTTCGACCGATTTTAGTAGAATGGTGCATCAAACTCCCAAGGTATGTCCGAATGAGACAGAATATTGTTTAGCGTACTGAGTTGAATCATTTCCCTGTGAAAAGTTCTGTAATAAAACATTTCGAGTTCGTTATGGCTGCAAAAGACTTCAAAATTTGTTGACATAATTGACAAGGCTCCATTAACTACGGTATTTTCCAAGTTTTAGCCGCATTTTTTAACGAAGTGACCCGGCAAAAATTAAAGCTGAATACTGTGCGTTCCCATGGACTAACATCCCATCAAAATAAAGAAATTAAGCATTGTAGTCATATCCAGAACCAAATTAAAATTTAACTAATATGTACTCTCCCTCATGTAAATCTGATTACCTACAATGTTGAAATTGCAATCTTACAAGAAAAACAAACTACATTCGACATTTTTTTAATATAAAGTATAAACACTGTTCACACCTCATATCACAGCAGCAGCTGTACCACCACCTACAGCAGCAGTCAACGACAAAAGAAAACCAACCGAATATAACCAAGGTATTACTTAAATTTGCATAAATGCCATGTAACCGCGCGAACAGTGTTAAGTCTTAAGGTTAATCTTATTACCAGTCAACACAATCATGCAATCATACAAGCTATCCACCTTCGCACAGTTATGCTGGGGATGTTGACGTGTATTTCCGTGGGAGAAGAGGCTGCACTGGCGGGAAATCCTTAAATACACACCCACACCACAGTTGCCGGCTCGTATAAATTCAGTGGCGGTAAACCAGAGAATTTTACACCAAATTTATATGCGTGAAAGTAATTTCAGAACAACCAAATAAGAGGAAGAAAACAGGGCAAAAAAGTAAATTTTTACAAAATATAAAAAAAAGATAAAACCATACATACCTGAATATACAAACCAACCAACCAGTCAACCAACCTGCTTACGAATTTACTTCCTTGCCACTTCTGTCAATGCTTTTTCACATGGCATGCGATTGTTGTTGTAGTTGTTGCTGCTGCTGTTAGTACTGTTCGCATACATGATGTCGCTCACTATCGCCACCGCCGCCGCTGATGTTGATACAGTTGTGGTTGACTTCTGTAGATCGCGTCTGTTCTCATTCTTCGGGTGACAGCAGCATTAACGTCTGTGCAAATGTTAATGGCTCAGCTGTACGTATTTTCGGTTGCAACAAACTGAGTGCAACCAACACACCATGGTAGTATGAAAGTCAACAGAATTTGTAGCATTTGCATAAAAGACTTTTGTTTTCATTGCACAAATGTGAATTTTTCGCAAACAAATTGTAAAAGGGTCTGATTTAAGTAACAAAAAGCAAAATATATATTTTTTTTTTATATTTTGTATGTTAAATTTAAAACCAGTGAGCGGAGCAGTATAGTCGGACGGGGCCGACCATACGATACCCTACACAACTACCACGAACTCTAACTTTCTGAGGATGTTTATTCCGAGTTTGAGTAATATTTCGTGATATTTGCCCCCTCTTGTCCGATTAGAGGTCAACAACACCTCTTCCTTACTTTTTTCGAATATTCAGTACAGTCCTTCTAATTACTTGTCCAGATTACCTTCACGGTGGGTTGTGTTGTGATTTTCGGATTATACTCTACTCGAAAACACACAAAAAATTATGTTTTCGGTCCATTTCATCCCAAAATTTTAATCTGATCATCACCGAAAATTGTAGGCGTTGTTCTTGACCATAACTGGAACTTCATGAAAAATTTCAAAGCCATCAGCGCGATATTTCTCCCTCTAATGTGGTAATGGGTTACTAAATAATATCTGAATACGTAAGCACCTGTAAATATTTGACTGTAACTCCCACATCTGAGTAGATACATCACTATATTTGGTATCAATTTAAAGGCCAACCACTCCTCTTGGACATGCTATCAACTCCTGGGGTCTACATCCTCCAGGAGTAAATATATATGCCATAGAATACAAATTTTATCATTTTTCACACAAAAGTCAGGGTCCATTTGACCCGCTAAACATTGACCGATCTTTATCAAAACATGCATGCTTATTCTCTGGCCCGATTCCCTTCTCCATGCAAAAATTCGCGGTGTTTGGGCCATAATTGCGGCCTCTGGAGCGATCAGAAAAACCGAAAAAAATTTAGTATTTGGTCCATTTCATCCCCTAAATATTAACCGATCTTTTCCAAAAACAATAGGGGTCTTCATTGGCCAGAACCCATCCTACATGCAAAATTTCGTGAAGATTGGTCCATAACTGTGGCCTGTATCGTGTTTACAAATTATAATGGACAGACGGACGGACGGACGGACGGACGGACACACATGTCTAGATCGACTCAGCTAGTCGAGATATGACGATCGGTATACTTAAAGGTGGGTCTAGGACCAATATTTCGCGGCGTTACAAACATTTGGGGCTGCACAAAGCTATAATACCCTGACAACATAGTTGTGTAGGGTATAAATATATCTGATTATCTCGATAATGTAGAGATGTGTATTATTTTTTCCAGATTTATTTGAGTCACAAGTAAGGAAAGTGCCAAACGGGGCCTACTATATTATGACTATTTGTGGATATACAAGAAAGGCTATAGAAATCATATTGTAATACATAATTCATTATATATGGATGTTATATAGATGCAATAATTTACATACTCGATTCTCTACTTAATTCGGAAATTTATATGTACAAATTCGTGTTATTCGGAAAGACTAGGGTGTCTCATAATCAGTGTTGCCAATTTAGCACTTTTAGTGCTAGATTTAGCACTTTTTAAACTCGTTTAGCACCAAAAAAATTGATCTAGCACCTAGCATTTTTTTAGCATTTTTAATTTGATCCAGGATTTATTCAAAAATTTTAGTATAACTCCAAAAAAATTGTCGTTTTTCGATTTTACATTGACACATTGAAGTTTTCGTATGTTTCACATGGTAGATTTGATTTTCCAATTTTTTTTCCAGTGAGCGGAGCCATATAGTCGGACGGGGCTATCCATATAATACCCTACGTAACTACCGCAAGACTTAAATTATCTGCGAAACTATTGCCGCGTCGGTGAAAAATTCTGTGGGATATTTATTTCCTGGTGTTATAATAATACTACAATATCAGAATATATATAAAAACCGATAACCTCCACCATAAGGATGACAATCAAAATATCTAAAGTTAAATGGGGCTCCTAGGAAAAAACTCATGTTATGATATGACGTTGAACATACCGAAAAATACGTGAGGAAAAGAAAAACATCTAACAGTGGAGCTACCGTTATATGGGGCTATTATAAACCAGAGATCAATGTTCATATTTTTGGAAGTGAGATTTAATTGCTAAAATATTTACTTGGGTCAATATTAATAATTTTTAGTGCGGAGATGTGGTGATACCGTTATGGGAACCCAAAATAAAAAATTAGAGCCCATTTGATTGGGAAACGTGTCAAAAACTCCCATGTCGTGGGGAACCATATTAGTCAATTACAGCCAATTCGGCGGGAAAACGTGTCCAAAATGCCTAGAATGGCGAATACCAGGGGTACCGTTATATGGAGGGTACCCTGAAACTTGGGCCAATATTAATAATTTTTGCTACGGACATTCAATGAGAACACAAAATACATACCAAATTACAGCCAGTTCGATTGGAAATTTTTCCAAAATACCGAATATTGGGGGGTACCGTTATATGAGGGCTAGACCAATACTTGGAACGATATATGACAATATGACAAAAAGATCCTAGGAATATTAGCAAAGTCTATGTAAAATTTCGTAAATACTGCGATCTCTATCATGATCAGGGATAGTCCGTGTGATGAATTTTTAGGTTTTCGACTGTCAAAAAGGTGTAAACATCGAAAAAAGGTAATAAATGTAGTAAACGTCGTTTATTTCAATATTATCAGCATATACAGTTATTTTCAATAATATATATTATTTTTACATATATTTAACTATTCCCTACTAGAACTGATAAAAGTTTCTAAATTTGTTTGGGAAGAAAATTTTGAAATTTGATAATAATTTGAGTAAAGCATGCGTAATTTCCAAATTGATTAATGGAAATAGTTATTTTGTCAAAAACCTAATGAAATGTCGGAAATGTATGTCATTTAAGTCACTGTTTCTGACCGGCCATCTCTGATCATGATTTCAAAAGACGGACATCCGTAAATCGACATAGACTTTTATTCTGATAAAGACTTTGTGGTGTCTCCGGTAAATATTTCGAGGTGTTGCAAACGGAATGCCAAATTTAATATAGGCTCCACCTTATGGTGGTGTGGTAATTGTAATACTAAACACTATTAGATTATGTAGACCCCTGTAAATATTTACGAATAGCTCCCACACCCGGTCTCTGTCCTTCTAAAATAAATGTATACGGCATAGAATTCACATTTTGTATTTTTCACACAAAAGTCTTGGCCAATTTGACTCGACCAATATGCTTATTCATTAGCGTTTCCGCCATGTAGAATTTTGTGACCTCTACAAAGACCAGAAAAACATATAAAATGCTTTTGGTTGACTTCAACCGGCAGATATTGGCCGATTTTACCAAACACAATAAGTGCCCAAAACCGGATATGCACTGGCCAAAACCGGATATGCATAGCTATGACCGTTACTTTGTTTACAAATGTTAATATACAGACGGACAGACACACACATATCGACTCAGCTATTCGATATATGACGATCCGTATACTAAAATGTGAGTCCAGTACCAATATATTTTGAAGTTACTTATAATACCCTCACAACATAGCTGTTAATTTATATTTCCTTATTCGTATTTAAGTATATAAATAATTTTCTAAGAAATATAGATCTCATTATAAACTATAATAAAATTTCTTTATATTCATTTTTAGCACTTTTTTCTGGCACTTTTCTCAAATTTTTAGCACTTTTTAGCATATTTTTCAACAAAATCTAGCATTTTTTCTCTATCAAGTTTTGGCAACACTGCTCATAATTTACATAATTTGGGACGATATTATATATGTAAGCATTATTAAAAGTTGTACCGAGAAAAGTGGACAGACTTAATTCTAACATTCATGCTCAAATTCGAGTCAACCGGACAAGCAGGGTGTTTTAATGCATAATTTACAGGAAATCCGGTGATTCACATAAATCCGAACCGACTTGTAGCAAATTTGACACATGTCAGTTTACGTGATATCGGACGAATTTCGAGTCTATATCACAAAATGTTTGCTTTGCCATTAATTACCTAAGCGGACGAACTTTACTTATTTGGTATACAATTTTGGTGAAATCGGATATATATATATATGGAAGCTATATCGAAGCCTGAAACGTCTTAAATACAATACGCTATGCTATATTTCATGTAAAGCGAACAGACATCGGCTCCTCTATGTGGACCATTTACTTAAAATCGAACAAAAATGTATGAGGGAGCTATATATATATCTGAAACGATTTAAAAATAAAATATCGTGCAAATAGAACAGGATTTATGGTGCACCATTTACATAAAATGGGTCTAAAGAATATATGTGAGCTATATTTAAATCTGAACCGATATGGAATAAATTCCATACTCGCTGCTAAATTTCATGAATATAGAACAAACATAGACTAATCTGTTTACATAATCTGTAGTAACGTCAATACGGTATGCAACATTTTGTCTCAATTGGAAAACATTGACTGTATGGTGCTCCATTTACATAAAATCGGACGAAACTATATACAGGAGCTATATCTAAATCTGAACCTATTCTAACAAAACTTCGCATACATAAATCTGAATCTAACTCAGTAAGCTGTGAAAAATGTTGTCTTAATCGGACTAATATTGGAAGTATGATGCTCCATTTACATAAAATCGGACGAAACTATTCAAGGGAACTATTATAACGAGTGGTTTTAACAAAGGCTGAAGTAAGCCATGGTCAGCCTAAGGGTCAGCCTAAGGGCTGACCATGGCAACGACTACAAACCTTAAGTAAAACCAGTAAGGAAAGTAGTAAAGTATATTCAACAGATGAATCCTAACAGAAGTCGCATTTTTAAAGGACCAGTAAAATGAAACTGGAACCATAAACACGTCATTCTGCAACCGATAACACACATCATTCTAGACCTAATTTGTTACGCTGTGCCAAGTCAAGTCAATTTGGTCGAAAAATACGATCAGAACCCCCAAAATACCAAAAATTTGGGGGTACCGTTATATGGGGACTACCAGAAAAACTGGACCTATATTTATAATTTTAAGTGAGTAATTTGGTACCCAATAAGAACCCAATGTACAAAATTTCAGAGAATTCAGTTATAAAACGAGCCCAAGAACGCGAAAATACCGAAAATTGGGGGTAGGGAGTAGGGAGATTTGCTACCCAATAAGAACACAAAGTACCAAATTTCAGCGAATTCGGTCAGAAAATGCGCTCAAGAACCTCAAAATACCGTAAATTTTGTGCCAAGTTTCATCCCAATCGGATCATAAATGCGACCTGTACTTTGTTAACAAAAATACATGGACGGACATGCATAAGTCGACTCAGAAAGTGATTCTATGCATATTCTCAAAAGGAACCATGGGTCTATCTCGATTATTTTTGCCTGTTACAAACATATGCGCAAAGACATAATACCCTGTACCACAGTGTGATGAAGGGTATAAACACGAGTGATTACAATTTCAATTTTTATTATTATACTCTGGTGCTTACAATATGAATATTAGTCAGGATGTGAGTTAAGCTTTTATGTTGGAATCTTCTAATCGGTAATGGTAGCTGGGTATGGAGGTCGGATCGTTAATAGCCGGCTCAGGGGTGGTTAAGTGATGTCGGCTCGTAACCAATCGGCTGGTTGGTTTGTTTTGGTCGGCTCGAAGGTGTACGGCTGGTCGGCTCGAAGGTACTCGGCTTGTACTCGTTGGAGATCGGCTGGCTACAGTCGGCTCGAAGATACTCGGATAGCTGATGTCGGCTCGAAGATACTCGGCTAGCTGATATCGGCTCGTTGAAGATCGGCTAGCTACAGTCGGCTCGAAGATACTCGGCTAGCTGATGTCGGCTCGTTGACGATCGGCTGGCTACAGTCGGCTCGAAGATACTCGGCTAGCTGATGTCGGCTCGTTGACGATCGGCTGGCTACAGTCGGCTCGTTGAAGATCGGCTGGCTACCGTCGGC
>NW_026875706.1:0-18322 GCF_032173495.1 Musca vetustissima | reverse complement strand
CCACTTTTCAAGGACCACTATAGGCGTGGATTTTTAAAAGTTTATTTTTCAAGGACCTAAATAGGCGTAGATTTTTAAAAGAATATTTTTCAAGGACCACTATAGGCGTGGATTTTTAAAAGAATATTTTTCAAGGACCACTATAGGCGTGGATTTTTAAAAGAATATTTTTCAAGGACCACTATAGGCGTGGATTTTTAAAAGAATATTTTTCAAGGACCACTATAGGCGTGGATTTTTAAAAGAATATTTTTCAAGGACCACTATAGGCGTGGATTTTTAAAAGAATATTTTTCAAGGACCACTATAGGCGTGGATTTTTAAAAGAATATTTTTCAAGGACCACTATAGGCGTGGATTTTTAAAAGAATATTTTTCAAGGACCACTATAGGCGTGGATTTTTAAAATAATTTCTTTTCAAGCATCTAAATAGGGATAGATTTTTAAAAAAATATTTTTTTCAAGCATCTAAATAGGGATAGATTTTTAAAAAATTATTTTTTTCAAGCATCTAAATAGGGATAGATTTTTAAAAAATTATTTTTTTCAAGCATCTAAATAGGGATAGATTTTTAAAAAAATATTTTTTTCAAGCATCTAAATAGGGATAGATTTTTTAAAAAAATATTTTTTTCAAGCATCTAAATAAGTGTGGATTTTTTCCAAGTTTCAATTTTTAATTTCAAAGTCAAGCAATATATCTTCTATGAATTTACTTTGTAGTAATTTTATTCATTTCTCTTTCTTGGCAATCTTCGTTGGCCAAAACTATGACCTCATTCCTTCTTTCTTGGATGGCAAAAAAAAACACACACACACGAAAAAAGTAAGACATATGAACACATAAATTTCCTTAAAAAGTATTTTGTGCTGACAAAAACCATAAAAAACAAGTTAATCGAGTGCAAGTCATGGCCCAGACAAATGTTGCCACACAAATACACACTCACACCCATACCTAAAACACATAGCCAGACACTTACTTATTTTAGCTGCATTGAACCCATTCGCACTTTTATTTAAGCCATAAATTTTGAGACTTGACAAAAAACGACAAGAAGAATAAAAGGGAACAGCACAAAGTGTTAAAAAGTAAAATATACTACCGCTCGCGGTATTTTACACAGACACACATTTACTACACTAACAAATGAAACGAAGAAATATGAGCAGCAGATCAACCCTGCTCAGCTCGGTTTATTGTTCAGCGCCGAAAAAAAAAACCCGAAAGAAAATGCTAAAAACTTTGTCATGCCACACTCCACAAATGGAGTTGGGTGTTCGTTCGAGTCACCGTTTTTTGCTGGTGCCATAAATTTTGACCAAAATATGTGTAAATTATAAATGCGAACAATTATTTAAAACTCCATTTAACAAATTACTTTATCGCATATGGGGCAAATACCGATATATATATTTACGACTTTTTTTGCAATCGTTTGTCAAATAGCACACAAGAATTGTAAGGCGATATTTAACACTGTTGTGAAAAGTAACAAATGACACTTTCAAAAAACGTTCTTCTAAAAGACCACGTCTATATTCACGTCTATCCATGAAAATATTATTTTAAATGTTCACGCCTATAGTAGTCCTTAAAAATATAAAAAAATATAATTTTACACATCAACGTCTAAAACAGTCCTTGAAAAAACACACCTTTGCCAGACGCGCCCAATGTGGTCCTTGAAAAAAAAAAATAATTTCACAAATCCACGTCTAAACCAGTAAGGAAAGTAGTAAAGTCGGATTGAGCCGACTATATGTTACCCCTCACCACTTTGGGTATATTCTACATATGTATCCTAACAGACGTCGACTTCTCGAAGGAACATTGACATGAAATTGAACGAACTTAAATCTAAATCTAACCCGATTTTCTCGAAACTTAACACACGAGCTATGGTAGGGACAGATTATCATCTCAAAGGCACGAAAATGCCCATGAACATCCAGAACAACAACAACATCAAGTGTAAATACAAATACATACAGAAACACCACAAAATTCCTATAAAACACTTGTCATGAACGAACAAATATATTAAAGAGGTTATTAGAAATACTTCAACCTACAAAACTTTCAATTATAGTATCCTCATTGTACACAATTGTGGGCCGGTCGTCCACACTTTGGGCATTTAGTGCACTATTCACGGACGAAAATATATAAATCTAAATCTGAACCGATTTTCACGAAACTTAGCGCACATCATTCTGGACCTGGCAAATCGAAAGATATATTGGGTCTTTGGAGCCTCATTTACCATAAATCGGACGAAAATATATATGGTGCTATATATATATATATATATATATATCTAACCCGATTTTCTCGAAATTTAGCACACGTCATTCTAGATTCATTTGAGCAAACCATGCAAAATTTCCCGCACATCGAAAAATATATAGGGACTTTGGTGCTTACTTACTTAGCACGAGCTTAACGAAGATTTCTAAGCGCGTCGGTCTTGTGCCCAAATCCACCAATTTGGAAGACCACGTTCCAAGATGTTGTTTTCTACTTCGTCTTTCCATCTAATTCGTGGGCTTCACCTTCTACGGGAACCATCAGTAGGCTCGTTTTTATATGCCTTTTGAGCTGGGGCATTCTCATTCATCCGCACAACATGGCCTAGCCACCGTGGTCGCTGCAGCTCAATACGACTGACTATGTCGATGTCCGCGTATAAATTGTAGAGCTCGTGGTTCATACGAAGCCGATATTCACGCAGATCGGCCCCTAGATCTTTCGGAGAATTTTTCTTTCAAACACCCCAAGAGCTGCTTCATCTTCTTGCGCAAATACCCATGCTTCTGATCCATATAATAGCACGGGTAGTATCAGCGTCTTGTAAAGTGTGAGTTTGGTCTGGCGGGAGATGGCCTTGCTTTTGAGTTGTTAGCTCAAACCATAGTAGCATCGGTTGGCCATCACAATCCTTCTCCGAATTTCAAAACTGATGTCATTCGTTTTATTTATGGCGGTACCAAGGTATATAAAGTCTTTAACTACCTCGAAGCTGTAGTTCTCAAGTTCCACAGTTGGTCCGAGTCTACTACGTCTTGCGCGTTGCCAGACCCACTTTGGCAGACTCCTTTTCAATTTTTTCAATGGTGGTTGTTACCGCTCGCAATGTTCGACACATTATATCGATGTCATCGGCGTAGACGAGTAACATGTGTTTTTTTGTGTACAGAGTGTCATTTCTGTTCACTTTTGCCTCTCGTATGACCTTTTCCAGTAGGATGTTAAAAAGATCACACGACAAACTGTCACCTTGTCTGAATCCTCGTTCGGTATTTAAGGGCTCCGATAGGTCCTTTCCTACTTTAACTGCTGATCTTGTGCCACTTAAAGTTATCCTGCATAGCCGTATTATTTTGCAGGAATGCCAAACGTAGACATGGCTTTAAACACCTCTTAACGGATAGGGCTGTCGAATGCGGCTTTATAGTCGACAGCCTTTGGGCCTTTTCCTGGATTTTGCGCAGAGTGAAAATCTGGTCAATGGTGGATTGGTCAGGTCTGAAGCCGCATTGGTATGGTCCAATGTGAAAATCCGCATTGGTATGGCGCAGAGTGAAAATCTGGTCAATGTTGGATTGGTCAGGTCTGAAGTCGCATTGGTATGGTCCAATGATGTCATTGACCATTGGCTTCAGTCGTTCACACAGCACACTGGATAGCACTTTATATGCGATGGGAAGGAGACTTATTCCTCTATAGTTGACACATATCGTCTTGTCTCCTTTTTTGTGCACGGGACACAGGTTGATGAGGTTCCAATCATTGGGCATGCATTCATCTAGCCAAATTATTCTAATCAGCTGGTGCATGCTCCTGACCAGCATCTGGCCACCAGTCTTGAATAGTTCGACTGGTAACCCATCGGCTCCTGCTGCTTTGATGTTCTTGAACCGATTAATTGCTTTTATGACCTCATCTTGGCTAGGTGGTATACACCCTATACCATGATCTCTTATTGGTTCTGGGGTATCTTCATCAACGGCACTATTTGTTACCAGAAGCTTGTCAAATGCTCCTTCCAGATCCTCAACACGCTGTCTGTATCTGTCACCAGGTTTCCTTCTTCATCTCTACAGGAGGATGTGTTCATGGGACTTTGGTGCACCATTTACATAAAATTGGATAAAACTATGTATGGGAGCTATATTTACATCTGAACCGATTTTCTCGAAACTTAACACACGGTATTCTAGATTGAAGTACACCGTTCGAAATTTCGTGCAAATCAAAAGATATATAAGGGCATTGGTGTCCAATTTACCTAAAATCAGGCGAAACTATATATGGGAGCTATTTTTAATCTGGACCGATTTTCACGAAACTAGGCAGACATCATTCTAGACTAAATTCAGTACGTTATGCCAAATTTCGTGCAAATCCAAAGATATATAGGGACTTTGATGCACCATTTACATGAAATCGGACGAATATATCAATGGGACTTTCATCTAATTCGCAACCGATTTTCACCAAACTTAACGTAAATCATTCTAGACTCAATTAGTACGCTGTGCCATATTTCGTGCAAATCCAAAGATATATAGGGACTTTGGTGAACCATTTACATTGAATCGGGTGAAAATATATATGGGAGCTATATCTAAATCTGAACTGATTTTCACCAAACTTAGCACAAATCATTTTGCACTAAATTCAGTACGCTATGCCATATTTCGTGCACCATTCGCACGAAAATATATATGTGTGCTAATCTAAATCTGAATCGATTTTTCCAAATTTCAATAGGGTTCGTCCTTGGGTCAAATAAATGATCTGTGCCAAATTTCATCCAATGCGGATTATAAATGCGACCTATACTTTGTTTACAATTTAACATCAACAGACGGACGGACGGACAATCGACTCAAAAGTGATTCTATGCATATTCTCAGAAGGAACCATGGGTCCATCTCGATTCCTTTTGCCTGTTACAAACATATGCACAAAGACATAATATCCTGTACCACAGTGTGGTGAAGGGTATAAAAAAACACATCACCCAATGACACGCCCAATATAGTCCTTATAAAAATATAATTTCACAAATCCACGTCTAAACCAGTAAGGAAAGTAGTAAAGTCGGACTGAGCCGACTATTTGAAACCCTTCGTGCAAATCGAAAGCTATATAGGGCCTTTGGTGCACCATTTATAAAAAATCGGACGAAACTATATATGGGAGCTATATTTAATCTGGACCGATTTTCACGAAACATGGCAGACATCATTCTAGACTAAATTCTGTACGCTATGCCAAATTTCGTGCAAACAAAAGATATATAGGGACTTTGGTGCACCATTCGCACGAAAATATATATGTGTGCTAATCTAAATCTGAATCGATTTTTCCAAATTTCAATAGGGTTCGTCCCTGGGCCAAATAAGTGAACTGTGCACAAATTTCATCCAATGCGGATTATAAATGCGACATGTATTTTTTTTACAATTTAACACCAACAGATGGACGGACGGACATGGATAAATCGACTAAGAAAGTGATTCTATGCATATTCTCAAAAGGAACTATGGATCTATCTCGTTTTTTACCTCTTACAAACATATGCACAAAGACATAATATCCTGTACCACAGTGTGGTGAATGGTATAAACATCCACGCCTATTTAGGTCGTTGAAAAATAATATTTAAAAATGAACGCCTATTAAGGTCGTTGAAAAATAATCTTTTAAAAATCCACACCTAGGTTAGGTCGTTGAAAATATTCTTTTTAAAATCCACACCTATTTAGGTCCTAAATAAACCATGCCTGTTGGTATTTGAAAAAATATTCGTTAAAAAAAATTCAAACCTATTGGTCTTTGAAAATTCTATTCATCCATAAATTATTCGAATTGTTATTATTATTTACCTTGTAAATATAGTTCACAAAGATAATAAAAATGTTTCAAAAACAAAATATATTAATATGTAAACATAATTTCCATTTCAGACATATGTACACACATATATATTATTTCTAAATAATAGATAAACATGTTTACCTTTATTCTAAATGCCAGTCACAGAAACCCCAAAATGAACAGAGATACCAGATACTACTGACCATGACAGTGCATTCCATTTCAACGGACACGGATGCATATGTGGATAACAAACACAAATACCAGTAGCTAAATACACACAAACATACATAACAAACATCCTGTTGTGAGAGAGTTGATTAGTTGATGTTGATAATGGCAATAATGCTACTAATAATACGCGTATTAGTACTGCACACTACACTATTGTGATTTTGGTTTTAAATGGGAATTATGGTTGGGATCGAAATTCAGAATATCAATAAGGAGCCTCAGGAAAGGGTTGGAAATAAAAATAGGCTTAAAAAGAAACCCTGGACACTTATTGATTCATATTCCCTTCCAAACTCTGTAGTCAAAATTGGGCCATCATGTGGAGGATATCATATTGCGTTCATATTATGTGAGGCACCCTAATATTATTTTTTATTTATTATTTGCAAATACAAATATTATTTAGATTACACAAAAATTACAATATACAACAATACAACAAATCTCAAAAGGATGTGTATTATGCCATGATCCTTTCCACTATTTTTTTCCCATGGACTCAATAATATAAATCTGTGTCTGCTATTTGTGTCAGGTTATAATGTTCAAAATAAACTCCGAATCGAATAATTATCATTGTTATTCTTATCAAACAAACAATATTTATGAATACAATATTATGAATATTGAAAATGTTGGTCATGTTGTTTTTGTTGTGTGGGATAATATAATTTATGGTCACGACATTGTGTTTCCGGCACAAAAGTACGAATTTATGACAAAAGGATATCAACATATTACAGAAAATAAGTGAGGGACAAGAGTCATAAGCGCAGATTTTCAAAACGAATATTTCTCAAAGAACTATGTGTGTGTCTGTTTAAAGCGAATATTTCTAATGACCAATAGGCTTGGATATTTTAAATAAATATTTTTTGCAAAGACCAATAGGCCTAGAATTTGAAAAAAAAATATTTTTCAAAGACTACTATAGGCGTGGATTTTTAAAAGAATATTTGTTCAAGGACTAATATAGCCGTGGATTTTAAAAGATATTTTAAAGACTATTATAGACTTGGATTTTTTTAAAAATCTTTTTTAATGACTATTATATTCGTTGTTTTTATTCCCTTCGCCACACTGTGGTGCAGGGTATTATGTCTTTGTGCATATGTTTGTAACAGGAAAAAGGAAACGAGGAACCATATGCCTCTTTTTGAACCATATGTCTCCTTTTGAAAATATCACGTTCTGAGTCGATTTATGCATGTCCGTACGTCTGTCCGTTTGTCGGTGTTAAATTGTAAACAAAGTAGAGGTCGCATTTATAATCCGATTTGGATGAAATTTGGTACAGCTCATTTGTTTGGCCCAAGGACGAACCCTATTGAAATTGGGAAAAATCGGTTCAGATTTAAATATAGCTCCCATTATTGAAATGTTGAACCAAAGTCGCTATATACATATTTCGATTTGCATGAAATTTGGAATAGGGTATTGAATTGAGTGTAGAATGATGTGTCCCAAGTTTCGTGAAAATCGGTTCAGATTTAGATATAGCTCCTATATATAGTTTCGTCCGATTTTATGTAAATGCTGCAGCAAAGTCCCTATATATCTTTCAATTTGCACAAAATTTGGCATAGCGTACTGAAATAGGTACAGAATAATCTGTGTTAAGTTTCGTAAAAATCGGTTCAGATTTAGATATAGCTGCCATATATATTTTCGTCCGATTTTATAGAAATGGTGAACCGAAGTAAGTTTTATGTAAATGGTGCACCAAAGTCGCTACATACCTTTCGATCTGCACAAAATTTGGCACAGCGTACTGAGTTGCGCCTGGAACGATATGTGCCAAATTTCGTGAAAATTGGTTCAGATTTAGATATAGCTTCCATATATATTTTCGTCTGATTTAATGTAATTGGTGCACCAAAGTCCCTATATATATTTGCACGAAATTTGCATAGCGTACTAAATTGCGCCAGGAGTAATGTGTGCCAAGTTTCATGGAAATCGGTTCAGATTTAGATATAGCTTCTATATACACCAAACTTCCAATATTATTCAGATTGAGACAACATTTTGCACAACGTATTGAAATAGGTCCACATTGATGTATACGATGTTTCGATGATATCGGTTCGGTTTTAGGTATATTTCTCCCATATATAGTTTATCCCATTATATGCAAGTGGTGCACCAAACACCAATATTTGTCCGATTGAGACAAAATTTTGCACAGCCTACCAAATTAGGTCGTGTTTGATATTTATGAAGTTTTGTTGAAATCGGATCAGATTTAGATATACCTCCCATATATAGTTTTGTCCGATTTTAGGTAAATTGTACACCAAACTTTCAATATTTATTTCCATTGTGACAACATTTTACGGAGCGTATTAAAATATATATTCTATATATATTAATATATAGATTTGGATATAGCTCCCCTATACCGATTTTTTGGTAAATGGTGCACCAAACTCCTAAGGATTGTTGCACAACGTATTGAGCTAGGTTCATATTAATTTATACGACGTTTTGTGAAAATCGGTTTAGATTTAGATAGAGCTCCCATATATAGTTTCGTCCGATTTTTGGTAAATGATGCACCGACGAGCCTACGTCTGTTCCATATGCACGAGATAAAATTGTGGACAGTATTCAAGGAATTTAAATATTTTTAATCGAAATATAATATATTTTTTTTAATGTGGATTATTAAAAGATGTTTAAATTGATTTTTAAGTGAACCCCTCACCCATTCTCGGTGTCAAAAAAATTAATTTAGTTTTTTGATCTAAATCGAACCTACTCAAACTCAAGAATGTGCCAAAAAAATGCATGTGAAAATCTCAAGAACTCTTGAAAATATAGCCGATTTATTGTGTTAGCACCAAGTGACGGCAAGAGTGATTCTCAAACTTTAAACGAATTTTTTCTTGAAGCTGTGTTTTTACGAACAGCGGGCACGATAACTCAAAAACTAATAATCCAATAGTGTGATGTCGGAAGTCGCAAGCTCGTTTCCGTTCAGGAATAACGCACAACCAAGGAATAATGCACAACGACAGCGTGATCCTGAAGGTTGCGACGACGGTCCTATAAAAGGGCGAACGACGAAAGCTGCGGGAACAGTGGTGAGAGAAAAGCTGACAGCACAAGGACCAGACGAGGAAATACCCTAAACCCTTTTAACAGGTGAGTCCATCAAGAATCAAGGAGTGAAGATGACTGAAGGTTAAGTGAGCTTCCCGTTGCCACTGAAACCGCCGACCCCAGACTCACGAAACAACAGGTGAGTTGATATTGCCACCTGCGCCGTTCACGGAAGAAGTGAGTTTGGACAAGCCACCTCCAGGACGTTCGACGTACCCCTATGAGTTATCGTACGCCACTAAGACTCCAGGTTACCCCAGGCCCCCAGTCATCCAAGGTACTCTTTCTCAGCGGTGGGCGCTAGTGAGTTGTCCTATGCCACTACGCCTAGATAACGCACAGATGCTTTCATCATTCAGGTGGCAGTTCTAGGCAGTTGTCCCCGGCAAGATCACTGGCTTCATCCGTGACTTGTCCCCTGTACCCCAATACCTACCCTAGTCTCTGATAATATCCCCAGTAACAACTGTGCCGAAAACGAAACAATAAAACCCTCCTATACTAAACAAACACAACAGACTTCTTACCTTAGTCGCTGACAAAAATAAATTTCTGTGACGGACTCTGGCAGCCGGGAGCTTTCCCCAGCAATTCGTTGGACAATTGAGTCGTTACAATAGATTCAAAATTTTGACATGTTTCTCATTTAGCAGCTCAATGAAAATCTTGAAAATTTAAAATCCAGAATGGGGGAGGTAATCTTAAACAAATATTTTTCTATAAAGCTGCAGACGTGAATTTTTTAAAGGGAATATTTTTCAAAGACCTATGTAGATCCATGTTTTGAAATAATTCTCGTTAACTGTTGGTTATTATTTTCCCCCTCAATTAAATATACTCAACATTTCTTAAGCATCCCCAACCAAATATAATACTGTTTTATAGCCGAAACCAAAAAAGTCAAAATTCCCATTTATTCCATTGATAAAGACACTTAAAAAAATCTATAAATACACTGTAAAAAATCACATAAAATAAAATTTTTTATAAGCCGCCAAGAAAAGCGCATTAAAATGTCATTAATTTATTTTTTAAACCACCACTTGAGCCTTGAAAACTGAAACGATTTTAATGTCATGTCAATCAACACTTCAATTGCAGTGCTGGTCGAAGGCACTACACAGTTTTTTCCAAAATATTGTGATTGTGGCTGGAAAAAAATTCCAGCCCTTGTTACAATTAACACTTCATTTGTTATGACTGGTGAAGGAGGAGGAGGAGCAAGCGGAACTCTGACATTGGAATGCATTCCTATTAACAGCTGTTCCACCATTGCACTTGAACAATTCTCAGAGTTTACGATAAATAGATAAATACGTTTGTAAGCCTTCCCATATATTTTCTGTGATTCTAAGAAAGCAAAACTTTTCATTTGACAGTCGATTTGTTTCAAGTGTTGGCGTGATTAATTACAACAAGTTTTACATACGTAATATACAACTTTTAGTTCAGTGAAGGGTGCACTGCATTGATTGACTGATACATACCAATCAAAATATCCCATTGTACTTCAATGACTAAATGCTGCGTCAAAAGGGCGGAACAATTTGTGGTGATTTAATCAATCCACACATTGTGATGCACAACAAACCCACACAAACAAAGATCATGGGGTGTTAATGATGAATGAGTGTCTAGTTCGTATGAAAATAACCTTCTAAGGATATAAACATAACAAATAATAATGATTAAAATTTATTGATTTGTTAATTAGTGGAATGAAATATTTTGTTTATATATGGAAATCACTTCTCCAAAAACAAATCGTGGGACATTTTCAATAGACGAACTAAAGATTCCAGTCAAGTGAAGTGAAGGCAAGAGGTCCTAGAATTATAGGTACCCTGAAAATAGAGATATGTAGAGAAACTGAAAGCATAGCTTCATTATTAATGAGGTATTAACGGGATACTCCGATATGAAAGGGAACCAGAAGGAAGGTATGAAGCTGAAGGCATGGAGCCTTGAAGACTGCAAAATAGACCAGCCAGAGGGCATATAGCTGAGTTGAAGGCCATGGAGACTTTGTACTCGAGCTGCAGTGTTGTGAAATTATATAAATAACCTGACGCAATGAAAAAATTTCAAATTTCGTGCAAATCGAAATTTATATAGAGACTAGCTTATCTGTAGAGATACTTATAGACATGATCCGAAAACACGGTGTAGACTTCAGTCTATATAGACCAGCTGAAGGCAAGAGGTCCTAGAATTATAGGTACCCTGAAAATAGAGATATGTAGAGAAACTGAAAGCATAGCTTCATTATTAATGAGGTATTAACGGGATACTCGGATATAAAAGGGAACCAGAAGGAAGGTATGAAGCTGAAGGCATGGAGCCTTGAAGACTGCAAAATAGACCAGCCAGAGGGCATATAGCTGAGTTGAAGTCCATGCAGACTTTGTACTCGAGCTGCAGTGTTGTGAAATTATATAAATAACCTGACGCAATGAAAAAATTTCAAATTTCGTACAAATCGAAATTTATATAGAGACTTCGGTGCACCACTTTCATAAAATCGGACGAAAATATATATATATATATATAAGAGCTATATCAAAATCTGAACCGATTTTTCCGAAACTTACCACTCATTATTCTAGACTTAATTCAGTACGCTATTCCAAATTTCGTGCAAATCGAAGATTATATAAGGACGGGGTAAGGTTAAACGTCGAAAACGTCATATACCTATATAAAATGTAATAAATGTAGTAAACGTCATTTATTTCAATATTATTACCATATACAGTTATTTTGAAGAATATATATTAAATTAACGTACATCTGATTATTCCTTACTAGAGCTGATAAAAAAATCTAAACTTTTTTGAGAAGAAAATGTTGACATTTTATATGGATTTGAGTAAAGCATGCGTAATTTTCGAATTGATTAATGGGAATAGCTATCTTGTCAAAAACCTAATGGTTTTGGGTGGGTTAAGGACGTTTTTGACGTATGTATTATACGTCGGAAAATGTATGTCATTTACGTCACTGTTTCTGACGGACCATCTCTGGTCACAACTTCCAACTTGAGTTAAGTTTGAAAGAATTAACACGATGTACATGTTAGGCATCAAATTGGACATTCCACAACATTGCTATTGGCCTTACAAATTTTCAAAACCAATGTGCCCATTTTCCGACTTGATTTAGATTTTGTAAAGACAATAGGTTCAGCAAAGTTTGGTTCAAATCGGATAGTACGTTCGTATAATATTATAAAATTAATTTTCAGCAAAATGTTGACCACTTTTTGGGTGAGTTGCCAAAAGGAGTGGACCGATACTGTCCATCTTCGGGCTTGATCTACGTTTGGACTAAATATTATGCATGTTCGTCCGTCTGTTGGTGTTAAATTGTAAACAAAGTACAGGTCGCATTTATAATCCGATTTGGATGAAATTTGGCACAGCTCATTTGTTTGGCCCAAGGACGAAGCCCATTGAAATTGGAAAAAATCGGTTCAGATTTAGATATACCTCCCATATATATTTTCGTCGGATTTAAGGTAAATGGTGCACCAAAGAGCCTATATATCAGTCGATTTGCACGAAATTCAGTATATCGTACTGAATTGAGCCTAGAATGATGTCTGCCTAGTTTCGTGAAAATCGGTCCAGATTTAGATATAGCTCCCATATATATTTTCGTCCGATTTCATGTAAATGGTGCACCAAATATATCTTTCGATTTGCATGAAATTTGGCATAACGTACTGAATTGAGCCTAGAGTGATGTCTGCCATGTTTCGTGAAAATCGGTCCAGATTTAGACATAGCTCCCATATATATTTTCGTCCGATTTCATGTAAATGGTGCACCAAATATATCTTTCGATTTGCATGAAATTTGCCATAGCGTACTGAATTGAGCCTTGAGTGATGTCTGCCAAGTTTCGAGAAAATCGGTCCAGATTTAGATATAGCTCCCATATATAGTTTCGTCCGATTTCATGTAAATGGTGCACCAAAGTCCCTATATATCCTTCGATTTGCACGAAATTTGTCATAACGTACTGAATTGAGCCTAGAGTGATGTCTGCCATGTTTCGTGAAAATCGGTCCAGATTTAGATATAGCTCCCATATATATTTTCGTCCGATTTCATGTAAATGGTGCACCAAATATATCTTTCGATTTGCCAAGTTTCGAGAAAATCAGTCCAGATTTAGATATAGCTCCCATATATAGTCTCGTCCGATTTCATGTAAATGTTGCACCAAAATCTATATATATCTTTCGATTTGCCCGAAATTTGGCATAACGTACTGAATTGAGCCTAGGTGATGTCTGCCAAGTTTCGTGGAAATCAGTCAAAGTTTAGATATAGCTCCCATATATATTTTCGTCCGATTTGATGTAAATTTAGTCCAGAATGATGTGTGCCAAGTTTCGTGAAAATAGGTTGAGATTTAGATATAGCTCCCAAAACGTACTGAAATTAATATAACCTAACATATTTCGTTGAAATCGCTTCATATTTGGATATACCTTCCATATATATTTTCGCATGATTTTTAGTAAATTGGGCATCTAACTCCTCATGTTAGTCAGATTGACATCAAAGTTTGCACAATGTACAAAATTGAGCATAGAATTACGTGGTTGCGTTTTCTAGAAGTACAGGCATAGCACAATGGATGACCTATTTATATTTGTTTGAAGTCGATTTACATACTTTTGTCCCATTGAAATGTTTATGGATAGTGGTGAAGGGTATCATATAGTCGGCCCCGTCCGACTATACTACTTTCCTGACTGGTTAGCAATGAGGTCGATTGTATAAAAACTGACATGTGGGAGGAAGACTTAAAAGAGAGCTACCTTAGAAATTAAAGTAACAGTTTTGTTGGGATAATAATGGGATTATTCTATTTGATTACTTTCGTTGAAATGACCACTACCATATTACCTCGAACGTGGGAGCTCCAATCGACAAAAAACCAGTCACCACAGCTATTTCTGTTACAAAAGTAGTGACATATATTCACTTAGGCCCCATACCGAAGGGATAACATTGCGTAGCCCACCACACTTTTCAGTCAAAGACTACATCCAGAAGGATTGCTACAACAACCAGACTGCCATTTGCCACATCGTACAGAAGTCAATCAGGGATGTGTATAAAAAGTTCATTGTAGATTCTTCTACTCCGAAAATTTTTGTTTTGAAATATTCAATAAATATATTCTAAAATGTTGATATATCCGAAAAAGGGATATTCGTTTGAAATACCGTTACAATTTTTTTTTATATCATAAATAAATTTCTATAGATGTTCGATTTATTAGACTCCTACAACAATTAACACATTTACCCCTTCTCGTTTTACTAGATTTTAGCGTACTATAAACTATGTTTATGATACCCATCGAAATATGATGTATTATTTATGCATGTACGACTAAACATACTATGCACCATATTTTAACACATTTCAAATAGAGACTTTTATGACGGCACATGGATGACGGACGACGATGAGATGCACATACAAAGTCTAGAATCCTAGTGCCCTTTTTCGAATGCACTTTTACATGTACTCTCCTTTTAGTACTGCGCCAATGTGAATGTCTGGGTGTGTGTGTGTGTGTATGTGATATTTGTTGTTATTTATTTGTTTATGTTTTCAGATTTTATGACGCTTGAAATAATGTGATAATTAGTTAAGACCAAAAGAAAAATACCGACAACATATTTCTTTTTTTCTAAATGTTTACAACAGAAGAACGTTTGGACTGGCGGACGGACGAATATTATAATTCAGTATGGAATACCATGTGGGAGACGACGACTTGTGACCCAGAAACTATACATGTAAGTACAATGTGGGAATGAGCAGACACGTATTTGTGCCTTCAGCCTTATGACTGATGAGGGAACATAAATTTTGATACGTGGTTCCTTTTGAGAATATGCATAGAATCACTTTCTAAGTCGATTTATGCATGTCCGTCCGTCCGTCTGTCTGTCTGTTCATGTTAAATTGTAAACAAAGTACAGGTCGCATTTATGATCCGAATTAGATGAAATTTGGCATAGGTCACTTATTCGGCCCAAGGACGAACTCTATTGAAATTGGGAAAAATCGGTTCAGATTTAGATATAGCTCCCATATATATATTTAACCGATTTAATGTAAACGGTTCCTATATACCTTTCGATTTGCACGAAATGTGGTACAGCCTAATCATTTAAGTCTAGAATGTTGTGTGCTAAGTTTCGTGAAAATCGGTTCAGGTTTTGATATAGCTCCCATATATAGTTTCGTCCGATTTAAGGTAAATGGTGTACCAAAGTCCCTATGTATCTTTCGATTTGTACGAAATTTGGCACAGCGTAATGAATTAGGTCTAGAATGATGTGTGTCAAGTTTCTTGAAAATCGGTTTAGATTTGGATATAGCTCCCATATATATTTTCGCCCGATTTGAGGTAAATGGTGTACCAAAGTCCCTATATATCTTTCGATTTGCAAATTTGCCACAGCGTAACGAATTAGGTCTAGAATGATGTGTGCCAAGTTTACTGAAAATCGGTCAGATTCAGTTATAGCTCCCATATATATTTTCGTCCTATTTTCGGTAAATAGCGCACCAAAGTCCCTTTGTATCCTTCGATTTGCACGAATTTCGCATAGCGTGCTGAATTAAGTCTAGAACGATGTGTGTTAAATTTCGTGAAAATCGGTTGGGATTTAGATATAGCTCTCATATATATTTTCGTCCGATTTTAGGTAAATAGTGCACCTCCTTCGATTTGCACGAAGCGTATGAATTGAGTCTAGAACGATGATTGGTGAGTTTCGGAAAAATCGGTTTAGATTTCGACACATCTTCCATATATATTTTCGATTTTATGTAAATGGTGCACCAAGGTCCCTATATATATCCTTCGATTTGTACAAAATTTGGCGTAGCGTACTGAATATGTGATAATTATTGTGATAATTTTCTTGAAAATCGGTTCAGATTTAGATATAGCTCCCACATATAGATTATATTTTTAACAACTCGGCGTACCGAATAGCGTGTATCAATTTTGCTATAAATCGTTTTCCATAAACGTTACCCATGTTACGCAAACGGCTCTATATCTGCTCGAATGAAATTAAAGTTAGGATAGGTTGGAGAAAGAGGGAACAGAGACATGCAATTGTTACAATATACCCAAAGTGATGAAGGGTATCATATAGTCGGCTCAGTCCGGCTTTATTACTTTCCTTACTTTTTTTGGGTGGGGGGCTATATAGGCTTGAATTTTTAAATTAATTCAAATATTTCAACTCAATAATTCATTTCAATTTTCACCATTTATTAACATTGTACGTTTCTTTGGGACCACATAAATTCTTAAATTTGGAATTTACACCAACATTGCATTTGGCCGCTGCTTTTGGGCAGGCCCTATACACGGGGTTATTATTAATATTGGTTGTGGCATAATTACAGGCAACTAAAAATGTTTTATATGTAACACCTTTGGTTGAGTAGGTGGCAGCAGCACAGCCCACGGCAATGTTACGTTCACCCATTAGGGTGGTGAAATGGCCAATTGCTCTGGAAAAAATATATTTGTAATGAGAATCTAAACTTAGTTTGTTAACCCCAGATTTTTGTTTACTTACGGTCCCTTATAACTACTGGGATAAGACTGAATATGCGTCCATTTGGTATCTTTATATTCAACATACCATGCATTAATGGCAGCTTGCATTAACTTCGATTTTTTCAATTTCCCTCTAAATGAACGCCAGGCTAAGTTTTGTCCTGAAAATCGATATTTTGGTGTATTGCGACATTTGTCGTGAGACATTTTACACTGACGCACATTATACGATGCAATTTTGGCCAACTGAGGATCCCATCGCATTGTGGCCATACGACAAGCTGGCTTAAATTTAGCAATTCTGCCACCGGCAATAATGTTACGTTTGCGGTTGTGGTTTGTCAGTATGATATTTTTCAATTTGGGTCCAATTTTCACCATGGCAGCATCTTTGGGGCAACTTGCATAGAAATTCTAGAAAGGAGGAGAAATAACAAAATTATTTTTTTTTAATTGATAAAAAATATATTTTTTATAGTAAACTGATTTACCCCCTTATTGTTACAAGCTATGTGTTTCACACCGCGTGGACACAAATTTGCCGCACAATAGTTTGCCATTGCGTAGCTAAGCGCTTGTATAATAATACATAACATTAGAATAATATCCGATTTCATTATTTTCTGCCGGCCTATATTCACCAAACTCTTGCTTTAATTCGACTAACGTTTTTTAAGTCAATGGCCCCTGGTTTTGTATAAAATTATTATTTTAAAATTTACTCTGGAGCAAGGTTATTTCATTTGAAAAAAAAAAAAATTATTTCCGAAAATTATTTACTCTTCAATTTTACTAATATTTGGCTGTCTCCAAAAAAATCTAAAAGATGTTTCAATTAACTATTTTTTTAATAAATTTATGAATTGAATTCCACCTCTCAACTCAGCTGAATAAACAATGCGATAATACTGAGTCTGTTAGATATAAAAGAAGATTTTAATTAACTCAAACGACCGCACGTTTTTTTCGCTCTTGACAGATACTTAGGAAAAATTCCACTGTTTTGGGTGTGATAAGGTTGAACAAATTGCCGCGTACCTAGAGGAAATATCGTTACTGGTGCAGTCAATGAGACACGTGATGTCCAATGAAATACAACATGAAGAATAAAATTTAGGTGGTATCAAAACCCTTAAAAATTTTTAAAATTCGCATCGACAGGAGAAGCCTCCAAAAGTACTGAAAATATTGCGGGACCTGCCTAAGATAAGTTTGAAAGCTTCTAAATACCAACAAATTGAATTATATATGTCTAAACATGTGCCAACATTTACTAATTGCTTCATAGATGTAGGTCAGATTCCCACACCTCGAAATACCAAATAAAGGGAAGCACTTCGATGGGAAATGCGGGACAGATCTTCAGAATATCAAAATTGGGCGACACCTTCATATTGGAACATATGGGGATCATTATCGGCATAAATTCTTACAAGCTTCCAAAAATCCTGATATGCCACATTAAATCCTATTTTTCG
>NW_026875705.1:0-1847 GCF_032173495.1 Musca vetustissima | reverse complement strand
TGCTATATTTTGTCGAGTTAATGTAAACGGTGCACCAAAGTCTCTATATATCCTTCGATTTGCACGAAATTTGGCATAGCGTACTGAATCAAGTCTAGAACGATGTGTGTAAAATTTCTTAAAAATAGGTTCAGATTTTAGATATAGCTTCCATATATATATTCGTCCGATTTAATGTAAACGGTGCATCAAAGTCTCTATATATCGTTCGATTTGCACGAAATTTGACATAGCGTACTGAATTGATACTAGAATGATGTGTGCAAAGTTTCGTGACAATCGGTTCAGATTTACATATAGCTCCCATATATATTTTCATCCGATTTAAGGTAATTGGTGCATTAAAGACCCTATATATCTTTCGATTTGCACGAAATTTGGCATAGCGTACTGAATTGCGTCTATTATAATGTGTGCAAAGTTTCGTAAAAATCGGTTCAGATTTAGATATAGCTCCCATATATATTTTCATCCGATTTTATCTAATTGGTGCACAAATTCCCTATATATCTTTCGATTTGACGAATTTTGGTATAGGGTACTGAATTAAGTCTAGAATGATGTTGCTTAAGCTTCGTGAAAAGATCCATAGCTAGGCCGAGTTACACAACGTACTGATGTAATATAAATTAGTCTCTACTTTTAAGAAAGTCCTTTTATTTCTGAAAAATCAGAAAGACAGAATGGCTTTCGCAAATCTCATTAACATTGGAAAAAAGCACAGACACGACAAAAATCCAGTAAGAAGGTCCGAAAAATGAAAGGCTCAAGCTTCAGTATTGCAAGGTACTGGAAAGCATGGAGGCGGGTCAATGGTATTGGACTATTTTTATTTTTATGGAATTCGAACTTTTTATGAGATTTGTGAAGAAATGCATTGAATTGTTTATACAAATGTGTAGCAACGCTTTGGTTCTCTCTGCTGAAGAAAATATATCGTTTGTTAGGTTGTTTCAGCTTGACTATAACCTCAAACATATACCGAAATATATCAACGATCGTAGTTGTGCTGCCGCATTCAAAAATAATGTCGATTACTAGCTAAATTTACTTATTTAAAAGAAAACCAGTAAGGAAAGTCGTGGAGTCGGACTGGGCCGACTATATGATACGCTTCACCACTTGGGTATATTACAATTGTATGTCAAGGTTCCCTCGAAGGAACATAAAATTTACTTTCATTCAGGCCGATTTAGAGTCGTCTGCGTACCATGGAACAAATTTATGGAAAACTATTTATAGCTAAATTGATACACGATATTCGGTACGCCGCACTGTTAAAAATTTAATTTCAATCAGACAACCGTTCGAAATACATGTGGATGTTATGGTTGCATCTGAACCAATTTCAACAAAACCCAATAACGTAATTTGTCTTAAATGCACAAAGACATAATACACTGTACCACAGTGTGGTGAAGGGTATAAAAAACCCCGCGGTCGGCAGGGGCGGGTGTGAGAGGCGTGGGAACGAACGAAAAAGAAAAACGAAACAAAAATGGTCAATATTGGTCCACTTTTTACGGTAGCTCTCATGCAACGGTACATCGTATTTTGAGTATAGTTAAAACATTTTTTAACCGAATCGGCTGTACTTTGATTTTTCGCGTTTACTAAAATTTATTTACCAAAAATTATTAACATTGGTCAGTGCGGCCCCTATATTACGGCCATCCTCCAAATTACAGTATGTTCAGGGTTATTGGACATTTTTAAATACGTTAATAAAGAGAAATTTGAAATAAGTGATGATGTGATTTTTAATCCTGGTCGTTCAAATTCTATAACATTTAAGAATTAAATCACTCAATTCTTATTTATTCATCACATTTATTTGCAATGGTTCA
>NW_026875704.1:0-18431 GCF_032173495.1 Musca vetustissima | reverse complement strand
TATGGTAGCGGTAGTGGCAAAAGTAAATCTACCGACTCATATCGTAATAAAAAAAAACATTCGATTTTATTTATTTCCTGTCTCTATAACAGAAATGTGTGATTTAAAATCTATTGAAGTGATTAAGGGAAAGGTGAGGAGGCTGTGTGTGTGTTTTTTATGATTTCCTTAGCTTTTTTTCAAATAGTAACAGTTGAGCAATAGGCGAATGCATAATCAATGCATTTGATGTGCCCTAGAGCTAATGTGTGTTAATAATATTACAAATGTTACCGATGTGAATTGGTAAATTTTATATAATCCCACCAAGATTATGGTAATCAAATGATAATAAACTTATACCAAATTTTGGATGCCTCAAATAAAATAATAGTTGATTAGCTACTGTCCAAATTTAACCGACTATAAATAAAAAAAAAAAACCAACCCCAGTCCTCTAGAAAAAAAATCACTGACCTTCCCTATAGAAAAAAATCGAAACTCAGTTTGCTATTTTTCCGATTAAAAAAAATCATCGAACCTCAGTTCACAATTTTTTCGGTATAGAAAAAAATTCACCGAAACTCAGTTCTAATTTTTTTTCGTATAGAAAAAAATCAACAAATCTCAGTTCTAATTTTTTTCCTATAGAAAAAAAAAAACAATGAATCTCAGACCCCAATTTTTCCGTATAAATAGTTTTCGTCGAGCCTCAGTAAGCAATTTCTTCCTTTAGGAGAAAAAATCACAGAATTGCAGAAATCAAACGTCTTCCTATTGAAAAAGCTCACAGAACCTCAGTTCAGAATTTTTTCCTATACAGAAAAAATTGAAAGAACCTCAGTTTGCAGAACGTGAGTTCCATCATAGATGTCTACTTGTCATGTTAACATGCCTAATTTTCATATTTAACATTGTGTTAACAAATAAAAACAATCACCTTTGACTTTCGAGATTTTAGCTTAAATTTTTATCATCTCAAAGTGACTTGACGTAGATCCCGAAATCATCGTCTCCCCAAAAGATATTTTTTTTCGTTTTTTTTTTTTTTTTTTTTGGATTAAGTAATTACAATATTGTAAAAATCATCAGAAATCATGTTAATGATGATGTTGTGATTACAGATTAACAGTGTTATGTTAATGGTATGACAAAACGTTTAAGTGGCAGACATACCGCCGAAGCCCAACGAATAGGCATCAGCCACCATCCGAATGGGTCGCTTGAAAAACATCGACATCGAACTAAATGAATTTCATTTTAAAACAAATCATCATTAAATTACTTTTAACACTACAACAACGACGACAACAACAAGTAACCTCTTGCCAACGTTGATGGTAACAACAGCAACAACAAGAAATTTATAAAATTACAACAACAATGCATAGTATATGTTACAATGTTATATGCTGTGTTTTTGTTGTAGCAAAAATCTTTTGTCACATGTAGCAAAATTAAAATGTGGGATATGAAGATATTGGGGTGGAACAAGATTTGCACCAAAAATTAGCAAGAATAAGATAAGTAGAATATTAAAAGATTATTTTTTAATGACTTATTACAGGCGTGGATCTAAAAAAAATATTTTTTTTCGATGTGGTATAATTTTTATATAATATATAAAGAAGGAATTTCAAAACCAAAATTTTTTAGATCATCAAGGATTTCTAATAATTTTTTTGGGAAAAAGGCGTTGATTTTTAAATATTTTTTTTCAAAGTTAGGCTTGGGTTGGACGTAGATTGTTTTAATATTTTTTAAAGTCTAACCATGGGAGTGGATTTTTAAGGACTACCCATAGGCGTGGATTTTTTTAATATTTTTAGATTTTTAAAAATATTTTTAAATTTATCCATAAACGTGGATTTTTTAAAATATTTATGAAATTTAAGTATACCGATCGTCATATCTCGACTAGCTGAGTCGATCTAGACATGTGTGTCCGTCCGTCCATCCCTCCGTCTGTCTATCCATTATAATTTGTAAAGACGACACATGCCACAGTTATGGACAAATCTTCACGAAATTTTGCATGTAGGATGGGTTCTGAGGCCGCAATTATGGCCCGAACATCGGGAACTTTTACACGGAGAAGGGAATCGGGCCAAAGAATAAGCATGCCTGTTTTGAAATCGGTCAATATTTAGCGGGTCAAATGGACCCTAACTTTCATGTGAAAAATTAAAATTTTTATTCTATGGCGTATATATTTTCTCCTGAAGGTCATAGACCCGAGAAGTTGATAGTATATCCAAGAGTAGTGGTTAGCCTTTAAATTTAGAGTAGTGGTTAGCTTTCATTTATTTATTGTATTATCTTATGTACTCGGATGCGGGATTTACACTTAAATATTTATAGCTGCTTACGTAATCCGATATTATTTAATAACCTATTACCACACTAAACTATCCAGGTATGGTCAAGATAACACCTATAACTTTCGGTGAAGATCATATAATAATTTTGGGATGAATTGAACCGAAAACTTAATTTATTGTGTTTTTTCGAGTCGATCTATAGGCCACATTTGAAAGCCGAACATCACAACACAAGCCATGGTGAAGGGTATCTGAACAAGTAATTAGAAGAGCTGTACTGAATATCAGTAATATTTGTTGACCTCTAATCGGGCAAGAGGGTGCAACTATCACGAAAAATTGCCCACGCTCAGAATAAAGAGAAACACAAAGTTAGAGTTTTGTGGTAGTTGTGTAGGGTATATGGTCATCCGACTATACTGCAAATTTTTGGGCGTGATTTTTTTTCAAATATATTTTAATTGTTGATTTCTGAAATTGAATATTATGAATCCTAACCATAGGCAAAAAGTGCCTGCTTCTTCTTTAAAGAGAAGACAAATGACTGCAAGTCGCCTATAGTCAAAATATACTCTTAATGTCTTCTATACATAAAATATTTTTATAGACAGAAACCCCTTTACAGTTATTCCACACAAAGAAATCCTTCTTCGGTTCTTCGAGAGACATAATATCTTTAACAGCTCTTGCATAGACCGACTGAAGAGCTTCTTCGTATTTTCAGGAAGGAGATTATTCTATCATCAGTTTTTATACGGACAGAATCGTTTTTGTTCTTATCTAGAGGGAGACCATATACTGAATTTCTATGGACTAAAGACGTTATTTAGTTCATCTATGAACATAATAGCTTCTTCATGTATTTTATACACAGAAGAGCTTCTTGAGGTATTCTGTTTATAAAATATATGAAGAAACGTCCTTAATCTATAGAAATTCTGAAGAGGGTCTGTCTCTGTAGAAGAACAACACAGGATATTCCAAAGAATTGCATTACATTATTCTTACAGAATCTTCTAGACAGAATGGCTTTTTCACATTTTAAGACCATATATAGGCGGAAGAACTTGTTCAGGTCTTGTATAGGCTGGTCTTCTATAGGCAAAAGACCTTTTGCAAGTCCCCTATAGAAAGAATATATTTTTGATGTATTCTATAGACATATAATATCTTATATGGACAGACAGTTCTTCGGGAGGCTGAATCCTATTTTCAGGTCTTCCATAGACCGAAGATCTTCATATTTTGTATGGATTGAAGAGTTGTTTTGGATTTTCTATAGCGGAAGGGCATCATCCGAATTTTCTATATACTAACAACTTTGAATCTTCTAAAAACTATGACTGTCTTCGGATCTCCTGCAAACAGAGGAACTACATCAAGACTCTTCTTCAGGTCTTCAATAGACAGAAAACCATTTTCAGATTATTTATGGAGAGAAGTCCTTCATAAGTTTCTATGCGGACAGAACTTTCTTCATTTTACAGAGCGGCAACTTCTACACGATTTATGTGGATAAAAGTCTTCTTTCGATCTTCCATGAAAAAATAGCCTCTTAGTGTATTTTATATGCTGAAGAGCTTCTTCGTGCTTCTATGGACTGACAACCTCTTTCAGGCCTTCTGCAAACGGGATATGTTATTTAGGTCTTCTATATAAAGCTCATGGCTTCTTCTATGGAGAGAACACTTTAATCAGGTCTTTTATAGAGAAAAAAAAAGAAGAAGAACACAAGTTAGGACATAAGAAGATTTTGTGGCTCCTGCAACCAAAAGACAATGCGCAGTACTTCTATGTACTTTTAGACACAGAAGACGTTCTCCGGGTCTCCTTCCGATTTACTTCACTCTTTTATTGGTAGGAAAACATTCTTCTAATTTAAAGTTGTGGAAAACTACTGTCGAACATTCGTCAAACCTATTTTGCAATTTGGTACCCCAAAACAGAAGAAGAAGAGGAAAGAGATGATTCATTTTTTTGGGTGCGGAAAATTGATTGCACATATATATTCTACATTATTTGTACGACTATTTTGAAAGAAGCCGTGATTCTTAATCCCCTAAAATCGAAACAAAAAACTTTTTGCAAAACCCTCCATTCGATCGAGTTTGATGTTTTTTTCGCTCTGGGTATCGGGCGGCAGCTTCCTATGAGAAAGATGAATCATTGTTTGACCATTTCTGAATCTAAACCAGTGGTCTGATTCTTAAATCTCCTGAGCAAGTTCAATATCTCGCTAGTTTTCTATCGAAATTTAGGAAATTTAGTTTAAAAATTAGGGACGCTCAAAGTAATCTCCAAGAAGGACCAACCTCGTCGGCATAAGTTTGGGATGTGTGTAGCAACAACCCGAACACTAGTAGTCAAAAAAATTATCAAGTTTTAACATAATCCTCACATACAAGTCCCGCTTCAATTTTGGTATTCTCATAATTTTAGCCGCAATTAACCACTGATGATTCTGTACCATAATTTAGTATTCGGAGCTATTGGAGGCTGAGAAACATGTATACAGAAAATTATAGATATTGGTCCATGTTTCGACATAGCCATCATATATAAGACACATTTTCATTTTTCAACCAAAAGAGTTGTAGGGATTCCGGGAATTCATTTATGAAAACTATGATAGATATAGGTCGAAGTTATGACATAGCTCCCATATAAAGGAATCGCTCCATTTTTTTCCTGTTTAGAAGATTTTTGCCGCATTATTTCACGAAGAGACTATAATTTAGCATTCCGGTTGTCATATAAAGGTCCGGACAAACATTTGGTATAGCGAAGGATCTTGGTCGCATTTTCTTCTTCCCAGAAATTTTGTTTATATATCACACAAAAATCCCTGGTTAATTTTCGGTATGTTGAAGTTCCTACTCCAGTTTTTCATTCCAATTGTAAAATTTCACATACACATAAACAATCTACCAGAATATTGAATATGCCCCATACGTTGCTAGTAAATAGATTTTCAATACATTGTATTATAGAGCAGTTCCACAGCTCCAAGAAACTTTCCTCAGGTCTCTAATAACAAGAATATCTATCCAACAACTTTTATATGCTACAACAACTCTTCTTCGCATTATGAGAATATAATTTCCCCATTTAATTCCAACCCCATACCCTTTAAAAACCATTCCTCCTTTACAAATCTTTTCTTACCTTCCCAACCCATTAGGAAACTGCATGTGTTACAACAGTTCATTTACATAACCTCATAAATTATCGGTCAATGTTACATACCTGTAAAGAGATGAGAAAACAAAAGAAAAGAAGATGAAAACAATTAATGATTGAAATTTGTAATAATTTTTGTTAATGATAATGTGTTGTTAATTAAAAATGATTTTTGAACAATAATGAAAACAAAACATTTAAGACGTCGAACTAATTTGATATTAAAATTAATTTTTATTAATTTAAAATAAATAAAGATATTTTTTATTTCCATTTTTTTTTAATTTTATTGAAGTTCATATAATTAGCTAGATATTTGTTGTTTTGTTAATTGAAAATTAAAAAAATATATATATTGATAAGCACTATCAAAAACAAAAGACTTAAGACACGAACTTTATTTGATATTAAGTATTAATTTTAATTTCTGGTCAATCAAGACCTTTATTGTTTTTGATGAAGATCGGTTAATATTTAGGGGATGAAATGGACCAAAAACTAAATTTTTGTCTGATTTTCTGGTCGCCCACAGATCGCAATTATGGCCCAAACATCTCGAATTTTTACATGGAGAAGGGGATTGGGCCAAAGAATAAGCATGCATGTTTTAATAAAGATCGGTCAATATTTAGCGGGTCAAATGGACCCTGACTTTTGTGTGAAAAATTACAAAATTTGTATTCCATGGCGTATATAATTACTCCTGAAGGACACAGACCCGAGAAGTTGATAGTATATCCAAGTGGAGTGGATGGCCTTTAAATTGATACTAATTATATTATCTGTCGTATGTACTCGGATGTGGGAGTTACACATAAATATTTACAGGTGCTTACGTACTCAGATATTATTTAGTAACACATTACCACACTAGAGGCGGAAATATAGCGCGGATCCCTTTAAAATTTTCCATGAGGATAAAGGTATGGTCAAGGATAACGCCTATAATTTTCGGTGATGATCAGATTGGGATGCAGTGGACCGAAAACTTATTTTTTTGTTTTTTTTTCGAGTCGATCTATAGGCCACAATTTGAAAGCCGAACATCACAACACAACCCACGGTGAAGGGAATCTGAACAAGTAATTAAAAGGGCTGTACTGGATATTAGTAATATTGGCTGACCTCTAGAGGTCAAGAGGTTGCAAATATAGCGAAATAATGCCCAAGCTGAGGCTAAAGAACCACACAAAGTTACCTTTCCGTGGATGTTGTGTAGGGTATCATATGGTCGGCCCCGACCGACTATACTGCTCCGCTCACTGGTTTTAATTAAAAATAAATTTTATAGACAAGCAATATTGGAAACAAAAGATTTAAGGCACGAACTTCAAATTATATTAATAAAATTAATTTACATTTGTTATTTTTAAAAATATTTCGTTTAATTATTTAATATTTTTATAATCCACTCGAGCTACATAGTAATCTATATTTGGCCATGTATTAGTTTTCACTACCATTGCCAAAATAAAAGAAGCATTCCTTCCAGTTCATGACAAATAAACTAGAATAGCACACATTCTGTTGACCATCTATGGGCGTTGAAACCTACAACATTTTTCCAAAATAAACCTCAATCGGTTTTTTGCTACTTTTCATCCAGTTTTGGTTGTTAAGCCAAGCTAGAAACTACGAACAACAACAATAGAACCGCATTATTCAATTGAGGAGAAAAGTGACAAGCAGCAGCAAAGCCAAAAAAAGCATAGACCAAAATAGAAACTAGAAAGAATCTACAAAACCCACACATATACCCAAAGTCGCACATTTAAACTTGACAAAATGCCAAAAACAAAACAAAAAAGTTGTCTACCACCAAATGTGGTCGAGTGAAAGAAATATGGTCATAATATTGGTAACAACATTTCAAGCCATTGAGCATCATCAACATTATGGTCATCAATGAACGAACGAGCAGTTGATCCGATGCTGCCGATGCTGGATTATGAATGGAGATCAATGGCTAGCTAGCTGGCTGGCCGCTTAACCTACCATAGCGATTTATCAATGAACATTTGCGGCTGGTCAATAAAATATTTCAATGACTTTTTCTGTTTGTTTTGCAAGCCGCCAGTACACATCTAGGGGCTATACACATGGCCCCATTATAGTGAACACGGGTGAGAAGAAAAACAAATGAGATTTGATGAGCCAAACCAGCTCAAGTGCCTGATTGCGTGAGTGGTATATATTTTTTAAAAAATATATGATTTTTTTATAAATTAATAAAAACAACTGCGATGTTGGGTATCATGGACTCCAAAGAATGCCAAGCGATTTACAAAAATGGCCAACGAATGTCATTAGTTGGCGTTAAAGCAAAAAAAAAATCTCCCTCTAGCTAAAGCTCATCTTAATAAATAACAAAAAAATCAGAGTAGAACATTGCAAAAAAATCACACACACATACACACAAGCTTACAAAGTGAACAATGCCAGCCAGCTGGCCAGTCAGCCACCTAATGATGAAGCCGTAGAAAATAGCCACATAGAACTATAACAACTTTTGTTGAACAACATCTATAACCTTGGTAATGCCACAAATGCTCAGAGTTTTAGTTTTAGAACAACTTTTTCAGTTGTTTTTTTTTTTCAAAAAATAATTTCAGAATCAACAGTCGTTGATGATATAATTATTTCAAAATTTCGAAAAAAGAAATCACTGAATTCTTTTTTCGAAAATATATTCGTTCTAACCATATAATATGGCGTTGGTGTTCTGTTCTAAGCTAGCTTATTCGAATATGGTGTGTCGTGCTGGCGTGTATTTCTTATCGAAATCGTCTAACAATGATTTCGAAATCGAAACATAATAGGCGTAATTTTAACATAAGAACGTATTAATGGGATTATATTTTGAATAAAAAGTTAAAGAGAAAGTTCGAAAATTATTAACATATTTTAAATATTATTTTAAGCCTTCCCAAAAATATATGCCGCCTATTAATGCAATACTTTTTATTCAAATTAGATTTAGGCAAAATAATTCAATGCGATTTTTTAGTCCTTGTTTTCAAAAGACGAATATGAAAATATGATAGAAACGAATATATAAATTAGACAGGACCATCAGAAGTGACTAATAGGGTAATAGGCAGTATCGATATCGGCAGGAACTTTATTGAGGAAACAAAAAATATACCAAACGAAGATATATTGTAATGTAAAAATATGTGGTAGGCTCTATAGTTATATCTTTTAGTCCACATTATAATTTGGACCTTCTCCAGGTTATGACAATTAGGTATTATATAGGGAATACATTTTTCAGACAGACGGAAAAACTTCCTCAGGTCTTGAATAGAAAGAACACGTTAGGCAGATCATCACCATCTGGTCTTTAGCGAAGGACTTTCTCAGGTCTTGTTATAGACAATTATTCTACAGACAGAAAATCTTCTACAAATCCTGACAACAGGTCAGGATACCTTCTTAAGGTCTTCTTCATTTTCGATATACATAATTGAATATATTTTTCAGACAGACGGAAAAACTTCCTCAGGTCTGGTCTTTAGCGAAGGACTTTCTCAGGTTTTGTTATAGACGATTATTGTACAGACAGAAGATCTTCTACAAATCCTGACAACAGGTCAGGATACTTTCTTAAGGTCTTCTTCATTTTCGATATACATAATTGCTTCTTTAGATCTTCTATGCACAGTTGGCTTTTTTCGGTTATTTTACAGGGAAATGACCTTCTTCAAGCTTTCCATAGGCGGATGAACTTTTTAATGTATTCCGTAGCCACAACTGATTCATGATAGAGAATAGACCTTATTGTAATATTTCTACCACCTGAGGAGCATTTTGAGGTCTCCTGTATCTCCTAAACAGGTAACTATGCGTGTCTCCTTCAGAAATTCTTCAGGACTAAACAGTAGGAAAAAACACTTGTGCCTTCTCTTTCATTTCACTTGAATTTTTATAGGGGCATTCGTAAATTAGTATTGGATTTTTTGAGACCGAGAAAGGGGGATTCTCTTTTACTTTTTTGGAAGTAATTGTTTTTCTAGTTTTTTTTTTCTATCCGTCAGGATATTTGTTGAGTTTGTCCAGAGGCTCGAACCTCAGCCCAAAGGGTCGTATGATGGTATTATGATCTGGCAGCCGAAGTGAAACTTCATTATCTGGTTCTTCAATTGACTTGACTTGAACCTTTACAAGTCCCGTCCTGCGAATTTGTATATTTGGATACAATATCGTCTTCAATGTCCTAGTGGGTATTGTCCGTAATTGTTCTGGAATTAAAATTGAAATCCCATTTTGAGCCTACGGCTCTACTACAGTATAACCACCATATGTGGCCTCTATCAATCCGTTGTTATATGATTGGTTCTTTATGTCTGGTGAAAACACTTATCTCCATCTTTTCCGAATTTACATTAAGGCACCTCGGTCTCGCCCTATTAAAGGCGATTCAAAATGAGCCTCAACAAAATATTGGGGTTGGGCCCCTAGTTCCTTTGGACCAAATCTGTTTCAGACAATTTCAAGTCAATTTACAAAGGTCCATCCGTCTGTCTTGTTGGTACACATGATACCTCTAAAAAGAAGTAACCGATTTCATTCAAACTTTGCTCATCGGAATATTTCTTTACGACGATGACAATTTCGGCCCGCATCTTCTGTTAACTCTCGCACAAAATAATCCAAATTTTGATTTTATATCTACGCAACATAATATTTTAATCATACTTGTATAAAGTTTAAAGATGAGACCCATCGGTCCACTTTTTCTGGTACCTGTCACACAAAGTAAATAATTTTTAAAATCTCCCAAACAAAATAGCAATCGACAGTGTGGATCATCAAAGACGAGCCAAATCCTTTGAAAGCTGTTTGTGGACGAAACTCTTCAAAGCAGATGTTTGCTTTTCTTCGTAAAAACTTAACGTAGCAGGTCAATTTCGAGTGGTATAGCACAATTTGTTTTCGCAAATCTACGAAGAAATACGAAAATCGAACTGGAGCTCTTCTTATAGAAGAACTGGAGATTTTGTAGAAGAGCTGACGGTCTTCTTATAGAAGAGCTGAAGGTCTTCTTATAGAAGAGCTGAAGGTCTTCTTATAGAAGAGCTGAAGGTCTTCTTATAGAAGAGCTGAAGGTCTTCTTCTTATAGAAGAGCTGAAGGTCTTCTTCTTATAGAAGAGCTGAAGGTCTTCTTCTTATAGAAGAGCTGAAGGTCTTCTTCTTATAGAAGAGCTGAAGGTCTTCTTCTTATAGAAGAGCTGAAGGTCTTCTTCTTATAGAAGAGCTGAAGGTCTTCTTCTTATAGAAGAGCTGAAGGTCTTCTTCTTATAGAAGAGCTGAAGGTCTTCTTCTTATAGAAGAGCTGAAGGTCTTCTTCTTATAGAAGAGCTGAAGATCTTCTTCTTATGGAAGAGCTGAAGATCTTCTTCTTATGGAAGAGCTGAAGGTCTTCTTCTTATGGAAGAGCTGAAGGTCTTCTCATAGAAGAGCTGGAGGTCTTCTCATAGAAGAGCTGGAGGTCTTCTCATAGAAGAGCTGGAAGGTCTTCTCATAGAAGAGCTGGAAGGTCTTCTCATAGAAGAGCTGGAAGGTCTTCTCATAGAAGAGCTGGAAGGTCTTCTCATAGAAGAGCTGGAGGTCTTCTCATAGAAGAGCTAGAGGTCTTCTCATAGAAGAGCTGGAGGTCTTTCCATTGAAGAGCTGGAGGTCTTCCCATTGAAGAGCTGGAGGTCTTCTCATAGAAGAGCTGGGGGTCTTCCCATGGAAGAGCTGGAGGTCTTCTCATAGAAGAGCTGGAGGTCTTTCCATTGAAGAGCTGGAGGTCTTCCCATTGAAGAGCTGGAGGTCTTCTCATAGAAGAGCTGGAGGTCTTCTCATAGAAGAGCTGGAGGTCATTCCATTGAAGAGCTTGAGGTCTTCCCATTGAAGAGCTGGAGGTCTTCTCATAGAAGAGCTGGAGGTCTTCTTATAGAAGAGCTGGTGGTCTTCTTATTGAAGAGCTGGTGGTCTTCTTATTGAAAAGCTGGTGGTCTTCTTATAGAAGAGCTGGTGGTATTCTTATAGAAGAGCTGGTGGTCTTCTTATAGAAGAGCTGGTGGTCTTCTTATAGAAGAGCTGGTGGTCTTCTTATAGAAGAGCTGGTGGTCTTCTTATAGAAGAGCTGGTGGTCTTATAGAAGAGCTGGTGGTCTTCTTATGGAAGAGCTGAAGGTCTTCTTATAGAAGAACTTGGGGTTTTCTTATTGAAGAACTTGAGGTCTTCTTATTGAAGAACTTGAGGTCTTCTTATTGAAGAACTTGAGGTCTTCTTATTGAAGAACTTGAGGTCTTCTTATTGAAGAACTTGAGGTCTTCTTATAGAAGAGCTGGAGGTGTTCTTATCTCCTTGTATAAGAGATAGAGGTCTTCTCATGGTAAAGCTGGAGTTTGTCTTATAGAAAAGCTGAAGCTCTTCTTATAGAAGAGCTGGAGGTCTTCTTATACAAGAGATTGATATCTTCTTAGAAAAGATCCATTTTCCCACACAGCATGAATAAAATCCGTTCGTCGCCATGATGATGCTGTTTAAGTTTTCAAAATTATATTTGGAAGGGTATCAATCGAAGCTGTAACAAGTTCGGTTAAGTTCTTTTTATACCCTCCACTATGGTGGACATTGAAAATACCAGTAATTTGTCGGGACCTTTATAAATAGCACCCTGTGTCATGGTAAGTTTTTGACACTTAATGAGAATCTAATCAGAGACAATTTGGTTAATAAACGTGCCCACAAATTCCTAACATTCAGAATAATATGGTAGCTATCCTCAAAAAGAAACCAATATAATAGTTGGTGGAAAGATTTGCTACTAAATGAGAATTAAAAAAAATATATATTGCCATTTTGATTAAAAATGTTGTCAAAAACTTCCCAAAATACGGAATAGTGGAGAGTAGTGTTATATATCTAGGGGCTATCCTAAAAGTGAACTGATATATGTCATTTTCGGTAGGTAGATTTGTACCCAATGGGAACTCAAAGTACACAAATTAGAGCCAATTTGGAAAACGACATGCCCAAACAACCCCAAAATACCGAGTAATGGTGGTTGCGTTATATGTGAGCTATCATAAAAAGTGCACCAATATTGATCATAGTTGGTAAGAAAATTTGCTAACCAATAAAAATTCAATATACTAAATTATTGGCACTTCACGGTGTGGTGGAGGATGTAAAAATGATACATAAAATTATTGAAGCCCTTGAAAGGGTGTAAATCATCCTAAAATGATGTATAAATCATGCATACACCTTTCTAGTATGAACAGAAATATAAATGAGAGGCATCGTATACGAGCCTCCGTTTTTCGTAATAAGACCGCAAAAATGAGAATTTAAAATATATTTTATATATATTTTTATTATCTATAATTTCTCAAATATTTATTCCTAAATGTAGCCCCTTAACCAAAATGAAGCTATAGATTTTTTGAACAAGGTTTTCAAACCTGGCTTCTTCATTATATCATAGATATTGACATTTTCACTTCAAAAATATTTTCAAAAATAACTATTTCACCTGCCGATGATTCACAAACCAGAAAAAAAGAAATACCTCAGAAAAAACGAAAGCATCATCACTTCGCAAACAAACAAAATTATCCATACTAATTAAGTGAACAGCTGGCTATTTAGAATTTCAGCCACTTTCCGTCATAGACAAACAATAGAAGCTATTTTGTTTAGTTCTTCGTTGACCACAACACAACCATTAGCATTGACGATGACCGTTAAAAGCTGATGATGTTCTACATGTTACAGGGAGAAATCTGTTGACCATTTACCATTTTAAATTGCCTAATTTAATGTTGAGTTTTGTTGGCAAATATCCCGCTGTCTATATGAGTGGCTGCTGTTTGAAATACAAGAACACTTTTTAAACTAGAAGAGAAAATAAATATTTTGTTTTCTTTTCTCAAAGTCATTAATCAGCCAAATGAGTTGTTCTAATTCGTATAAATATACCTTTTGTTGTTTTTGCTATCAATAATTATGGGGTAATTATTAACGGGGCAAAAAATGTGTAACATTTGCCTCAAGAAAAAAGTTCATTTAAAAATAGTTTTGGTTGATTTTATTGTGGGATACAAAAGACTTAGGACACAAGCACGTTAATGTGAGTGAGAGAGATGGGTAGCTTTGATTCTCGTTGATTTCATTTGAAGGTGGGTGGTCGAATTAATACTATTAATGGTCGAATTAAAACTAATAATTTAATTAACAAAAATATAATTAATAATTAACAAAAATGTAATTAAAAATATAGAAGATATTATTGGGTTGTTTATTTAACAAATTCTTATAAACTTTTTTATTAGAACTATTCATACGAACGTCAATATTTTTCTAAACGTGAGAACAATTTGCCTTATTTCTATACTCAAATCCTCACATTTATTAATATTCCAATCGTATCTCTTATCAAAACTTCACTTTTCTTTGTAAATTCTAAATAGAATTATGCAAATAATCTAGAATTTATTACAAAATTGCAACAATTATAATCCATATAGGCGTTTCGTGTTGAAATTTTATTTCATTTCACATCTTTTTTATACCCTTCACCACACTGTGGTACAGGGTATTATGTCTTTGTGCATATGTTTGTAACAGGCAAAAATAATCGAGATAGACCCATGGTTCCTTTTGATAATATGCATAGAATCACTTTCTGAATCGATTTATGCATGTCCGTCCGTCCGTCTGTCCATGTTAAATTGTAAACAAAGTACAGGTCGCATTTATGATCCGATTTGGATGAAATTTGGCACAGCTCATTTGTTTGGCCCAAGGACGAACCCTATTGAAATTGGGAAATATCGGTTCAGATTTAGATATAGCTCCCATATATATTTTTGCCCGATTTACGGACTTTAGACCCTGAAAATCTTTCGATTTGCACGAAATTTGGCATAGCGTACTGAATTGAGCCACGAAAGATGTGTGCCAAGTTTCGTAAAAATCGGTTCAGACTTATATATAGCTCCCATATATAGTTTCGGCCGATTTTTGGTAAATGGCGTACCATAGTCCCTATATATCTTTCGATTTGCACGAAATTTGGCATAGCGCACTGAATTAAGTCTAGAATGATGTGTGCAAAGTTTCGTGAAAATCGGTTCAGATTTAGATATAGCTCCCGTATATATCTTCCTCCGATTTAAGGTAAATGGTGTACCAAAGTCCTTATATATCTTTCGATTTGCATGAAATTTGGCATAACGTACTGAATTGAGGCTAAAAATAAATTGAGGCGCGAAAATCGGTCCAGATTTAGATATAGCTCCCATATATAGTTTCGTCCGATTTCATGTTAATGGTGCCCCTAAGTCCCTATATATCTTTCGATTTGCAGGAAATTTGGCATAACGTGCTGAATTGAGCCTAGAATGATGTCTGCCCAGTTTCGAGAAAATCGGCCCAGATTCAGATATAGTTTCGTCCGATTTCATGTAAATGGTGCACCAAAGTCCCTATATATCCTTCGATATATTTGGATAGAGCTTCCATATATATTTTCGCCCGATTTTAAGTAAATTGGACATCAAACTCTTCATGCTAGTCAGGTTGACATCAAATTTTGCGCAACGTACAAAATTGAGCATAGAATTACGTAGTTGCGTTTTCTAGAAGTACAGACATAGCCCAACAGATAACCTATTTATATTTGATTGAAGTCGATTTATATAACTTATGGATATATAGGTAGATTCACATTTAGATAAATATCACATATTTTATTTCATCCAATTTCATGTTAATAGTCCTGTTTAATATATCCATAGTGGTGAAGGGTATCATATAGTCGGCCCCGTCCGACTTTACTACTTTCCTTACTGGTTCTTATTCACTGTAATTCAATACTCCCATCATCGTTAAGTCATTATTTCGTATTTTTCCCTTGAAACAGTAGGACATAAAATTTTGTATTAGTCGCATTTCATTTATGGCCGGCCAGTCGTTACTAAGTTGGCACAACAACAAAAATGCATATTATTACAAATAGTAATCGCTTTATTACCAACGCGAAGCAGAAGTTCGATTAATGTTAATATGGCTGTCTGCAATGTTGTAAACATCGTTTAAATGGTAGGTAGGTGGTAATGGTAAAACTAGACGCCAATAAACGCCGAAGAAGTAAATATTATTATTACTATAGGTTTTTTTTCTTGTGAATTTCTTGTTAATTCATAAAAATATGATGAAATTAACAGATTGTTAATCGTTTCGTATCGTTGTGTTTTTGTAAACATATTAAATGAAATTCGATAGTTAGTCGGTGGAGATAAAAAACTATTTAAATGCAAGAGTGTTAGGTGGACGGAATGGAACATGTGATACCCTACATAATTACCAATGGGGATAATATACTTAATATTTTTGATGCAAGAGATAGGTATATCCCAATAATTCAGCCTATGATGAGGCTACCTTTAAATATTCAGGACGAAGGGTCCGCAACACCCGCCTTGATGTCCAAAATTTAAAATTCTATGACCTAAATAAATCGTGCACAATAATTTCACATCAATAGAATTAAAAGCAAGAACACAATACTGTACACATAAGTAATTAGAACCTGAAGGCCGAACTGAGCAATGGCAAAGAATAAATATTCAATCTTACTAGAATGACGCCAGGAAACTATGTCAGGGTACTGATGCAAGGAGATCTACCGCCGGCTATACCAATGATAGAGAAGCAGTTGCAACAAATTTAAGACTCATGAACTGGTGATCGATTCCAATTCATTGAACTATACAGAATATCGACTCCGTATTTAGAATTATTCATTCACTTATAGTTGAACAATTGAAGAAGCCCACCAACAATTACAAACCATTATTATAGTTTCGTCGAAGAGTGCTTTTTAAACTCAGACCGTATATCTTTCAAAAAATATTTCTAAATAAATTCAATCGTAGTTCTTCAAAAATATCCTTAAATAAATCCACGTCTACTCCTTTAAAGTCCTTCAAAAAAGTATCCTTAAATAAATCCACGCCTAGTCCTTCTAAAGAACTTCGAAAAATATCCCCACCTAGTTCTTCAATAGTCCTTCAAAAAATATCCTTAAATAAATCCACGCCTAGTCCTTGAAAAGACTTTCGAAAAATATCCTTAAATAAATCCAAGCCTAGTCCTTGAAAAGACTTTCGGAAAATATCTCTAAATAAATCCATGCCTAGTCCGTCGAAAGGCCGTAAATAAATCTACGCCTAGTCCTTCAAAAGAAAACAAATAAATCCTCGCAAAGTCCTTCAAAAAATATCCTTAAATAAATCCACGACTAGTCAATTCTATCCTAGTTCTTCAAAAGACCTTCAAAAAATCCTTAAATAAATCCACGCCTACTCCTTTAAAGTCCATCAAAAATCCTTAAATAAATCCACGCCTACTCCTTTAAAGTCCTTCAAAAAACCCTTTAATAAATCCACGCCTACTCCTTTAAAGTCCTTCAAAAAAGTATCCTTATATAAATCCACGCCCAGTCCTTCTAAAGAACTCGTGTGGTCTCCCAAAAATAACATAAATAAATCCACTCCCATTTTTTCCGATGGTCCTCCAAAAATTACATAAATAAATCCCGTCTATTTTTTCGGATGGTCCTAAAAAAAAACAGTAAGGAAAGTAGTAAAGTCGGACGGGGCCGACTATATGATACCCTTCACCACTATGAGTATATTAAACAGGACTATTAACATGAAATTGGATGAAATAAAATATGTGATATTTATTTAAATGTGAATCTACCTAGATCTATCCATCAATTATGTAAATCGACTTCAAACAAATATAAATAGGTCATCCGTTGGGCTATGTCTGTACTTCTAGAAAACGCAACTGCGTAATTTTATGCTCAATTTTGTTAGTTGTGGGAAATTTAATGTCAATCTGACTAACATGAGGAGTTTGATGTCCAATTTACTTGAAATCTGGCGAAAATATATATAGAAGCTCTATCCAAATATTAAGCGATTTCAAAGAAACTTGTCACAGGTTAGGTTATACTAATTTCAGAACGTTTTGTTCCTATCAGCATATTGGTTCCTTGGTGCGTCAATTACTTAAAATAAATCTATAATAAAAGGGAGCTATATCTAAATCTGGACCGATTTTCACGAAACAAGGCAGACATCACTCTAGGCTCAATTCAGTACGTTATGCCAAATTTCGTGCAACTCGAAGGATATATAGGGACTTTGGTGCACCATTTATATGAAATCGGACGAAACTATATATGGGAGCTATATCTAAATCAGGACCGATTTTCACGAAACTTGGCAGACACCATTCTAGGCTCAATTCAGTACGTTATGCCAAATTTGGTGCAAATCGAAAGATATATAGGGACTTTGGTGCACCATTTACCAGAATTCGGACGAAACTATATATGGGAGCTATATCTAAATCTGGACCGATTTTCACGAAACTTGGCAGACATCATTCTAGACCTAAATGATTAGGCTGTACCAAATTTCGTGCAAATTGAAAGATATATAGGGCCCGTTTACATTAAATCGGTTAAATATATATATATGAGCTATATCTAAATCTGAACCGATTTTTCCCAATTTCTATAGGGTTCGTCCTTGGGTCGAATAAGTGACATATGCCAAATTTCATCCAATTCGGATTATAAATGCGACCTGTACTTTGTTTACAATTTAACATGGACAGACAGACGGACGGACGGACATGCATAGATCGACTTAGAAAGTGATTATATGCATATTCTCAAAAGGAACCCTGTTTCTATCTCGTTTCCTTTTGCCTGTTACAAACATATGCACAAAGACATAATACCCTGTACCACAGTGTGGTGAAGGGTATAAATACTCAACAAATCCATGCGTATTTATACCCTTCACCACGCTGTGGTACAGGGTATTATGTCTTTGTGCATATGTTTGTAACAGGCAAAAATAATTGAGATA